>NC_090250.1:56499851-56569851 GCF_037325665.1 Littorina saxatilis | reverse complement strand
ATGCCGGTTCCTGGGAACAAGCGTTCTGCATTTATTCCGGTGCCACAGAAGGGAGCCGATTTCACTAGTACTACTGTATCAAGGTTTGTTACCTAATACATCTTAACAGTAAGATTTTTTTATTTGTATTAATTGGAACATGTTTGCACATCATTTGTAAGCGACCTCTGTGAATTTGATGGGTTTAACGTACGAACCCTCACTATGGTCAACATTCTGTTAGCGACTGTTTGAAGCGAATAAATGTAGCGGTCAGAAAGATTCCAGAATCAGTTGGGTCACTGGAAACTGTGTTTGTTTGTTTTTTAACCTGAAACAGTAAGAATTATACAAATTCATGAAATACAATTTTCTTTCATTTTGGTCTGTTGTGTGAAGACTTGCTAACCCGGCTTTGACCGACTCTCTGAGATAGTATACATTATTCAAATACATTCAAATAAAAATGTCACTTTTCATCTTTTGTGTGAAGGGTACCACAGGCTGATTTCCTGCACCATGGATGTAGAGGAGGCCAGACAGTCTGCTTCTCATTCCAGCTGTGTTGCGTTTTTTTCTGCTCGTGAAGTGTATCGCCACATTGCCAAAGCCATTGGCCAAGAGAAGTCACCCTGTCTGCCCATTTTGCATAGCCTTACAGGCTGTGACACTATGTCGTTCTTCAATGGTATTGGGGAATCAGAAGGCTTGGGAAGTATGGCAAGCATTTGAAGACGTCACTCAAACTTTCTTCAGGTTGTCTGCTCCTCTTTGTAAGCTGAGTACCACTGACAGGGCAGCACAAGAGCTTTTTGGTGTACATTTGTAGGACAAAACCAGCAACGTACTGGGTGTAAACAGTGCTAGACGGTACCTCTTCAGGAAAAAGAGCTGCCAAATTGACCATAATCCCCTTACAAGTGAGGTGCTGCTGCAGGACATGAGATTGAGAAGAGCCATCTACCTATTAGTATTAGACTTCCAAACTCTGTGGGCTGGCAGTTCAAGGCTGGAAAGTGGGAGTCATTCTGGACGAGCTTTCAAGAGGTATCCAGCGTGTGTCGAGAACTCATGAGGTGTGCCTGCAAGAAGAGCTGTACAACAAAACGCTGCAAATGCTGCTAAGAAGGACTGCAGAGCACAGCTCTCTGCAAATGTGCTTGCATGCCTGTGAAAACTGTCAGCATCTAAACTGTGCAAAAATATTATTGCACCCATTTTCATACCTCAACTCAAACTTTTATTCCTGTGTCATTTTATTCAAACTGTCTATGCCATTAAAGGCTCGCATCTTCGCTATCTGGCACATTTTTTTTAACATCATCATTTACGCCGTCAAAATAAGGATACCCTTGACGTGACAAAGAGATGTGACAAAAACTTCGGGTACCTTTTAAAAAGCTGACGACAATTCCTGAGGCACAACTGGGTCACTGTTGTATACGAAGAGAAAGTCAACTTGATTATCCATCTCGCATATTTCTAGTGTTGTGCCATTGTACCTACTGATGTATGTGTCGATCTCACGGATGAGATGTTTATATGTCAAATTTGAGGGATACCCAAGTCAACTAAAATCCATGTATTTTAGCAATGACCAAGTGGGTTGCGTTGAAACTTTCAGGAATGTGTGTCTACGCACGAGGCGTAGTTCAACCGTTTGAGTACACTTTCAAATCTTCACGAAATAATATTTTAAAAACTGCCACAGGTTTGTTGACTTACATCCCACATATTTTTGACTTCGCATGTATATATGACAGATGGTTGTTTCAAGTACTGCCAAAGTTTCTTTTGAGTATAGACACTTGCCGGAATGTGCTAGTTGTGTAAACACATGAGAACAAACAACGTTTTCTAAATACAGCGATTATGAATTTTAGTCGACTTTTGAGTTGATACATTACATTTTTATCAGTTTTATTTTGGGGGTACCCTTATTTGGGCGGCGGTCAAATAACCCATGTAAAGGCCACCTTTTATCTTAAAAGTGTTCCAGTTAGCCAAGTTGAGTGCCCTCAATAGCATACATTGAATATAACAGCACAGGAATGAATGTTTTCGTTTTGGTATGAAAATTGGTGCAATATATTTATTTTTGCACAGTTTAGGTAATCCACAAATTCTTCAACCCTGCCACCCACACCGTCCAATCATTCTCTGCACCAACAATACATGTATTGTTTTGTTTAAAAATGTGTTTGTGTTAGTTTCTATTGCAAGAGAATGTCTTGTAGCATCAAAAATGCCGAAATACCCTTTTATTGGCGGCCATTTTGAAAATTGTAAAAAAACTACTGATTTCTTAATTTTTTCACGGTGGCTCTGTATCAGGTTTTGTTAAGCAAAAGCAAATGTCCATTTACGCCAAATTTGCTGTTAATGACATGAAGTGAAATATGCCTAACATACCCAACCGTTTACACTGGCGGCCATTTTGAAAAATTGTTTAAAAACTACCCATTTTTTTATTTTTCGCGATGGCTCTGTATCAGGTTTTGTTAAGCACATAAAACTCTTCATATTTGCTTAATTTGGTGTTTGTTGCATGATTTGAATGATTTTGCAACATAGGAGCCCCACTAGAAGGAAGGAAGGAAGGATGAGGGAGGGAAAGGAGGGAGGAAGGAATGAAGGAAGGAAGGAAGGAGGGAGGGAGGGAGGGAAGGAAGGAAGGAAGGAAGGAAGGATGAGGGAGGGAAAGGAGGGAGGAAGGAATGAAGGAAGGAAGGTAGGAAGGAAGGAAGGAAGGAGCTAGAGAAGGAGGGAGGGAAGGAAGGAAGGAAAAAAGGAAGGATGAGGGAGGGAAAGGAGGGAGGAAGGAATGAAGGAAGGAAGGTAGGAAGGAAGGAAGGAAGGAAGGAGCTAGAGAAGGAGGGAGGGAAGGAAGGAAGGAAGGAAGGATCGAGGGAGGGAAGAAGGAAGGATCAAGGGAGGAAGGAAGGAAGGAAGGAAGGAAGGAAGGGAGGAGACAAGAAAGAAAAACAAAGACTTGTCAAACGACCACGTCATTCTCACATTCTGAAACTGCATATCTAGTTTGGTTTTTTTGTAAGTAAAATCACTGAACCCTGCACACTAGCTTCACGCTTCATGCTTCATGCTTCACGCTTCATGCCCTCGCTCCTGTCTCTGCCTGCTTGTCATTTCACCCACACACACACACACACACACACACACACACACACACACACACACACACACACACACACACAAAAATGAAAATTAAAAAAATAATAAGCCAGGGTCTACCTTTTCAAGAAAGCCTGAGAGACCAGCAGGATCTGGTGAAGACTGGTCATGACTGAGTGAACCTGTGTAACGCCGAATCAATGACAAAGTTTGCTGGGGGATGTTCTGAGAGCTTTGCGCAAACCTGCATACAAGCCTCAGGTGACATCTGCAAACCATGCTTATCTCTTACCTGAAAACAAAATCCAACATTATTTTGATGCAGTATACATGCATAAAGCAGCAAGAGATGCAGGGAATGGAAAAGATTCCATAAGACTTTGGTGTGTTTGTTTTTAAACTTTCCATTTCCTTGAGGAGATTTTGCTATTGTAAAGGAGATGAAATGAAAGGTCTATAATATCTGTATAAATTGCCCACTATCGTTTTATTACTTTGACTCATCATACTTATACAATGACTCAATTTGTCAAGCAGATTCTTAAATGTATTAATAGTTGTTGACCATTTAATATCAATCAATCAATCAATGAGTCTTATATCGCGCATATTCCGTGGGTACAGTTCTAGGCGCTCTGCAGTGATGCCGTGTGAGATGAAATTTTATACGGCCAGTAGATTGCAGCCATTTCGGCGCATATTTACCTTTCACGGCCTATTATTCCAAGTCACACGGGTATAGGTAGACAATTATTAACTGTGCGTTAGTATATATAAAAAAACAAATTCGTTTTTACCGTTGGAAAGTATTTTTAATAGGCAGTTACAGATAAGAAGCATTTTTGTGTAAGTGTTCGAAGAACAAAACGTTAAAAAAAAGTTAGCTTGTTGTACTCGATAAGATGTATTTAATTCATTGTATGAGATATTGTTGATTGTTGTTATTTATTTGAATAAAATTGTAAAAAAAAAAAAAAAAAAAATAAAAAAAAAAAAAAAAAAAATTAACTGCGCCTAAGCAATTTTGCCAGGAAAGACCCTTTTGTCAATCGTGGGATCTTTAACGTGCACACCCAATGTAGTGTACACGGGGGGAGGTTCGGACACTGAAGAGAGTCTGCACACAAAGTTGACTCTGTGAAATAAATTTCCGCCGAACCTGGGATCGAACTCACGCTGACAGCGGCCAACTGAATGCAAATCCAGCGCGCTACCAACTGAGCTATATCCCCGCCCTATATCCAGGTTTCCCAATTGCTTCGTTTCTGGCCGATTTATGTGGAGCACGTGATGCGCACAAAAAATATTGGCGGTCTAGAAGTGTCGTCTGCGCAATGATCGCGGCGGCTTTCTTGACCGCCAAGAACGACCACACACGTTGTGAGATGTCATTCGTTCAATTAGGAGTCTGAGAGTTTGATAAAGCTGGGACTTTCTAAGAAAAACAATGTTTTCTAATATTTGTTTTTGCTAATTTTAATACAAAACCTTTCAATGTTATTTCTTGTGACCTTAGTAATATTCTTCGAGAAAAAAAAGTTTCAATTTCAACATTAGCAATACCATGAAATGTCTGCATTAAATCTCCTCTAAGGCTCACAGTCATATAGTCAATTTCAGTTTTGCAGAATGAACATTTACCAGGACTCCAGTGGACTCCAGTGATAACAGTATAAATAGTTTGGGGTCCATCAGTAATATGGTCCTTTCTTACACTGTTACAGCTAGTCCCTACTACAATACACACATGAAACGACGAGCAAGACTGATGAATAACACACACACACAAACAGACACACAGACACAGACACACACAGTAGGGACACACATACAATCAATAAACGTCGAACCACGTACATACACTGACTGATGCTGCCTTAGTAGTCTCTCATACATGTACAATTTACGAAAGTCTCCCTGAGCGGACATTCGTTATGTTATGTTATGTTATGAGACTGGTACTTAGGCTGTTAAGCCTTTGTCTGATCTTTTGATCAGTTGCTATCCTAGCCTAACTTTGGGCTAGGTAACCTACACGATCTTTTGACCGTCACGATCTTTTGACATTCAGGGTGAAAACGGCGTTACCTCCCTTGCAAATATTTGAGATCAGCAATTGCTCGTCACAGGCACATGACATGATGACATGAAACACGCCGCGGCTGTTCAGCGACGGTGTACAGACTCAGTAGTCCAAGCAAATAAGAGAACAACGTTGAAGTGACAATGACTAGGTTTAAAATGTCCCTTATCAGAAAGTTCAACCTCAGTCCTTTGATGTTTATTAAACACATTTTCATATAAAGTTGGCGCTTCATATGGAAAAGTGGCTTTGAAATTGACCCTAATCCTTCTTTGGGCTCTGTAAATGTCGTTTGGGGCTATGGTTGTAAAACGGTATCTACTGGTCACCCCAATGTATAAACTGAAAACTCTTTCTGCACCAGAACACGCAGAAAGGATTGTATCTGCCTGATGTCTGATGCTTTTCAAAATCCCCAACCACTAACACCTTCAAAACGGACATTAACTGACACTGTTGTTTTTCCCTATATAATCCTTACTATTTTTCCGAGACGTCGTCGTGTTGTGTATTTAGCTTGCCACAACCTCATACATGGTCCTAAAAGTTAAAGTTGAAGAAAATACTAAAGATAAATGAACAAGCTGACGCAGTGTCATTCGCACCGTGAATCCCCCCATGGGAACATACTAAAGTCTGGTTCCAAATAGGCTCAATTTCCTTCTATTTCTTTGTATTTCTGCCTCGTAGGGGTAGGGGTGTTCAAACCAAAGGCACCTTTAAACCAAAATTCAAATCACACATCTTACAATACTAAGACACTCAGCAGTGAAAGGGTGTCTGCTGGTAAACAATTCCAAACAATCCTAAAAGTACTTCACTACTAAACGTGCTTTTAAAAAGAGCCGTTATTTTTCCCTCTATAATCAGTATTGTGTTTTCTGCGAACATGTAGTCTATTTAGATGGTTGTCATGTGCACATGAGTTGCTAAAGCGTTTTCAGTTGGGCATATGTCGAAAAGCAAAGAATTAGCCCTTTGAAAACCATCAGAACTGTCACACAAAAATAACATTTACCTATCTCACCAACTGACCAAACATAGGGCTTTTCCTTATGTATTATGTATTGTCGTGTTTTTTGTAGCATACTTGTGAAAACAGCCACCACTGTTGTAAATGATACTTTAAAGAGCATTATTTCATTTTTACAGTTGAAGGACAACCTGGACTGCCGTATATTACAGCTGTTTTACAATCAGCCAAAATTTTCTTAACAAACGTATGTTAAGAACAACTCCCATAGTGAAATTGAAGGAAAACAAAGTGAAAACCCCCCTGCCATAGAGGAGCTAAAGAATCAACAATAAACGACTGCATGGATAGCTTGATGCACGAATGCATTGCGGACATGTTTGTCTCCAACCAAGAGAAAGTTCCAAAAAATCCCTTTTGTGCTTCTTATTATACAGTGACGTCAAAGACAGCCTTTTCTGCTGTTCATACATTCAGGGGTTATGGTTACACTAAACGACGTAGTTGTAGCCATACTGCCATCCAGATTTATTTTTTCCTTGCGAGCAGTCACAGGGTGTTTGTGCTGTCTGCCAACCGTCAGACGACCCCGCCCAAGTCTGTTAAGGGACCGTTTGACCGTTATAGAACGCGTCTTTTTGATTTTTTAGCACATTTGGAAACGGTTGATTTTTATCCCTACCATTGTTTCCAAACATTATATAGGAATGTTTTGTGAACAACGGATAATAGCCGCTACTCGCATGTGTAGCAAAAGTGAGCGTACATACTCACCCTGGTCGTACAGCCGTTGTCCGTTGCCCGTCTTCATCTGTCTGTACAAATCATTACCTTTGGATTTTTCTCGAACGCTATGAAGTGAAGAAACACCAAATGTTGCAAAATGTTGTATGACCCCAAGAGCTCAAAAAAGATACTTAAGAACCTTGACCTTACCTTAAGGTCAAGGTCACAGGGAGAATGAATGTGGTCTAAAAACTGCAAAATTTCACATTGTGCCAGTTTTCTGAAAAACAAATTAAAAACAGCGGGCTTAGTTTTGTATGGTATACAAGAAAAAGAAAGCCTTATCTTCTGATACCATTTTGGTTGACCTCGCTTCAATGTCAAGGTCACAGGAGTCCTTCAAAGTTGAATTGTATACATGTTTTGAAGTGACCTTGACCCTGAACTATGAAAAAAATCTTTCAAACTTCATAATTGTGTGGGGCACATGTTATATACTGATATTGAGCCACATTTAGTCACATATCATCAAGGTCAAGGTCACTTTGCCCCTTATGAAATGTGACTGAAACGGGCAATTGAATCACTAAAAGTGACAATGTCTCTTTGTAGAAAGTGCCAATAAGTATGTTTATGCTTCCTATGTCTTGAATTGATAGCCTTGTGATGTGTGACCTTTGATGATCTTGACCTTGGCCAAAGGTCATGTGTAATTTGGTAGGAAAAATCTGTAAACCAGTTCTAATAGTGTACAATGTCCTTGCCAGCTTCAGTTGTTAGACCTTCACCTTCAAGGTCACCTGAAGGTCAAGGTCACTTTAAGACAAAGGTCAAGCATGAGAGTCGCATGGGCTTTGCTTTGTTAAGATTTTTTACCAAGACACATGGATTTCTTTACCCGGCTTGGTCACATTTTTCATAGGGGTCAATGTGACCTTGACCCTAACGATATGTGACCAGATGTGGCTCACTATGAAATTCTAACAAACGCCCCACTCAGTGTTTAAGTTTGTAAGAGATATCGTCCATAGTAAAGTTAAAGGGGCAAGCTCACATCAAAATATGTCTACAATTCAACTTTGAAGGGCTCCCCTGACCTTGACATTGAAGCGAGGTCAACCAAAATGGTATCAGAAGATAAGGCTTTCTTTTTCTTGTATACCATACAAAACTAAGCCCGCTGTTTTTAACTTGTTTTCCAGAAAACTGGCACAATGTGAAATTTTGCAGTTTTTAGACCACATTAATTCTCCCTGTGACCTTGACCTTATGGTAAGGTCAAGGTTCTCAAGTATCTTTTTTGAGCTCTTGGGGTCATACAACATTTTGCAACATTTGGTGTTTCTTCACTTCATAGCGTTGGAGAAATATCCAAAGGTAATGTTCAGTACAGACAGATAAAGACGGGCAACGGACAACGGCTGGACGACCAGGGTGAGTATGTACGCTCACTTTTGCTACACATGCGAGTAGCGGCTATTATCCGTTGTTCACAAAACATTCCTATATAATGTTTGGAAACAATGGTAGGGATAAAAATCCACCGTTTCCAACTGTGCCAAAAAATCAAAAAGACGCGTTCTATAACGGTCAAACGGTCCCTTAACAGACTTGGGCGGGGTCATCTAACGGTTGGCAGACAGCACAAACACCCTGTGACTGCTCGCAAGGAAAAAATAAATCTGGATGGCAGTACGGCTACAACTACGTCGTTTAGTGTAACCATAACCCCTGAATGTATGAACAGCAGAAAAGGCTGTCTTTGACGTCACTGTATAATAAGAAGCACAAAAGGGATTTTTTGGAACTTTCTCTTGGTTGGAGACAAACATGTCCGCAATGCATTCGTGCATCAAGCTATCCATGCAGTCGTTTATTGTTGATTCTTTAGCTCCTCTATGGCAGGGGGATTTTCACTTTGTTTTCCTTCAATTTCACTATGGGAGTTGTTCTTAACATACATTTGTTAAGAAAATTTTGGCTGATTGTAAAACAGCTGTAATATACGGCAGTCCAGGTTGTCCTTCAACTGTAAAAATGAAATAATGCTCTTTAAAGAATCATTTACAACAGTGGTGGCTGTTTTCACAAGTATGCTACAAAAAACACGACAATACATAATACATAAGGAAAAGCCCTATGTTTGGTCAGTTGGTGAGATAGGTAAATGTTATTTTTGTGTGACAGTTCTGATGGTTTTCAAAGGGCTAATTCTTTGCTTTTCGACATGTGCCCAACTGAAAACGCTTTAGCAACTCATGTGCACATGACAACCATCTAAATAGACTACATGTTCGCAGAAAACACAATACTGATTATAGAGGGAAAAATAACGGCTCTTTTTAAAAGCACGTTTAGTAGTGAAGTACTTTTAGGATTGTTTGGAATTGTTTACCAGCAGACACCCTTTCACTGCTGAGTGTCTTAGTATTGTAAGATGTGTGATTTGAATTTTGGTTTAAAGGTGCCTTTGGTTTGAACACCCCTACCCCTACGAGGCAGAAATACAAAGAAATAGAAGGAAATTGAGCCTATTTGGAACCAGACTTTAGTATGTTCCCATGGGGGGATTCACGGTGCGAATGACACTGCGTCAGCTTGTTCATTTATCTTTAGTATTTTCTTCAACTTTAACTTTTAGGACCATGTATGAGGTTGTGGCAAGCTAAATACACAACACGACGACGTCTCGGAAAAATAGTAAGGATTATATAGGGAAAAACAACAGTGTCAGTTAATGTCCGTTTTGAAGGTGTTAGTGGTTGGGGATTTTGAAAAGCATCAGACATCAGGCAGATACAATCCTTTCTGCGTGTTCTGGTGCAGAAAGAGTTTTCAGTTTATACATTGGGGTGACCAGTAGATACCGTTTTACAACCATAGCCCCAAACGACATTTACAGAGCCCAAAGAAGGATTAGGGTCAATTTCAAAGCCACTTTTCCATATGAAGCGCCAACTTTATATGAAAATGTGTTTAATAAACATCAAAGGACTGAGGTTGAACTTTCTGATAAGAGACATTTTAAACCTAGTCATTGTCACTTCAACGTTCCCTTCACTAAAGTGGCTAAGATGCCTGGACTACAGTAGGTTCCGACCAAGCCACTTGCCAGTCCTGCCCATACATCCGCGAAGCCGCATACCGCTCACCCCCCCCCCCCCCCCCCCCACGCCCAGTGGGAGTAAGTGCACTGCCCGGACTGGGACGAGCCAAACGTTGCCACTCTTGTCACCGGCCAAGCTCTCCAGAAAAAAATCCGTTTGATACGGGCATAATTATAATACTGGTATGGTGACTTAGTCTCTTTTTTATGCAAGACACCAACAGTCCATTGTCATGTGCCTGTGGCGCCTCTGATGCCTGCATCACTATCTGCGAAAACTTACATGGTTACTCTAGTTACTGGCACCACGCCGGGAAAGGGACTAGACGGACAAGCGGATGGTCAAATTTTCAGATAAACAACGTTGTAACCGTTTTATTTTTTTCCCTAGTGATACGGACAATGCAGTTTTTGTTGAGGGATGGGGCGGGGTCATTTAGAGCGCTCAACTGCGTCACGGTTCCAAACTTTCATCTCTGTATCCTCGTATTGTAGAATTTCTCATCTGGAAAAAATTAAATGATCCGACAAGTTCTGGAACGGATAACAGGGCAAAAATAGCAGGTATTTTTCGAATGAGAATTTTTCTGCCAGACAACGTAACACAAGGTTTCTGCGCAACTAATCTCAGGGGAGACAACTCCAACTACTCGAACCCTAAACAACGTCTCCATCTAATTTTGTTTCGCCTTTGGAGGTCTTCCTCCCCGTCTTTTAAAGATATTTACCCGTCCAGTGTGAATTCTTCAATCCTTTCTAATTGTGGATTTCGAGGTACGTAATCAAATATTCATTAATTCAAAACTATTCGTCTTTCGCATCGGCAAAGCACAGAAATGTCACTTTTGGCTTTGTCATTGTCAATCATTGTGATTGTTGTTGATCAAGTTAATGACAGTCATGATTAAGGCTACTGATTAATCCTTGACGTTCGTTTGTGTGTTTCTGTTTGTGTGTTAAGTTTTGTCTTTTGTGTTTTGTATTTTGTTTGGTAATGCTCGGTATTGCGTTATACTTATGGACTCGGATCACTACTTGTTCTTCCACAAGTAATAACCTACTTGTACTTGTACTTGTGCGACGATTTAGGTTAAAAACCTGTACGCCGATCCACAAATGTAAGCTGCATACGCGGGGGGGCTAGTAGCAGCTTGGTGTGTAGACACTTGATGTGTCTTTCCAGTGGCTGTCCAGTCGTGCTTTAAAGCAGTTAACGCTATCAGCTGTCACAACATTGTCGGGCAGGGTGTTCCAATCTAAGACAACTCTGTCTGCGAAGAAGGCACTCCTTACTTTCGACTTGGCAAAGTTTTTAAACTTTGAAGTATTTGGACGGTTAAAACTTAAAGGTGTGGTGGAAGGTATTGAGATTGAAGAGGTAAACTGGGCGAATTAATTCCATGAAAATACCTTAAAATAAGGCAATGAGCTTGGTTTTTGTGCTCGCAGGTTTCAAGGCGATTTTTGGTCGCGAATAGAAAGTTGAACAGAGTGGCTCGAGTTGACTATAGTCGTACCGAGCCCCCAGTTTCTTTAAGGCGAGTGGGGCGAGGAAGTACCATTTCTTGGGTAATTCTCGCTGCAAGGAACACTAGGATTAGGCAAGAGAACGCAAGCATGCCCTGGAGGTGCTCGCTACCCAAGAAAAAATGGCTGCTGCCAATCAGATTGGCTGTTCATGGCCTTTTACCGAACAGTGCAGACGACCTCTTCGGTATCAACCAATGGTGTTTAATTCTTGCGTAGCTGGCCATCATGGCATCAAACCGTTTCATAATACTAGTTTTACACTCTCGCTTAATTCATACTCATAGCTCCGCGAGCGGCTAACTGCGAGCAAGTCTCGTCTGAAAAAAACACGTGTCAGGTGTGCCAAAAACGTGTATGACTCAGGGGCGGATCACTTCATTTTTAGGTGGGGGGGGGGGGGGGGTGGGTGGTCCAAATTTCTTTTACTTAGGACAATTTGACAACGCGAAGCGTTTAGTTGAGGGCGCGAAGCGTTCAAACCTGTTAGGGGGGTCCGGGGGCATGCTCCCTCAGAAAATGTTGATACAAACATGGAAAATGGAGCAATCTGGTGCACTCTGAGCCAAGAAACTTCCCCTAATACACATTCAAAAAAGTAAATTCAAGAAGACAAATAAGGATCAAAACGAGGACAATTGATCGATCTGGTACAACCTGAGCCAACAAATTACCCAACAACTTTCCAAAACAGACAAGAGGGGGATCCGGGGGCATGCCCCCCTGGGAAAATTGTAATAAAAATCAAGGATTTGATGCAATCTGAGCCATCAGTTTTTCTTTATTCTCAATTTTTTTATTTTTTTATTTTTTTTTTTTAGGTTGGGGGGGGTTCCGGATTCTCCAAAGCTGGTGACTTCTTAGGTCGGTCACTTGAAACAAAATTTTCACAGAAACAAATGTGGATAGACCTTTTCCCCTGTGTATCTGGACAAAGATATGTTTGAAGAAACACCCAGCAACATGAATGAACATACAGTCGAGATCGCTTTACACAAAATGAAAGGGACCAATATTTTTTTTTTAGTTAGCGTTTTTTCGCGATCACAAAATTGATCAAACTGATATATATTTTTTTTTTTTAAAGCAAGATAAAGAAGATAAAACAGTGCCATACCTTAAAAAAAAAAAGCCTCCGTAGTGCGCGGCGGACGAAGTACACGGTTCAGTCAGAGTCGGCAGTTCTGTCGTCTGCTACAGTTCATTATTTTGTTGTACAGTTTAATTCCCCACAAAAAAGATTAATATCCATTGCAGTGTTTAAAAATCCATTGCATTGTTTATGAATTAACACAGGACGAAAGAAATCCGTCAACTTCAACTGTTTGACAGGCTCACTGCACTTTCCGACAAACCGTTCAATTCTTGTGACGTTGTGAGCCGGTTTAAACCATTGAAACAGACTCTCTTCAAGTGCCTCTTGATTTCCAGCACACATTCTCATCCTCTTTCGGTTTGAACATCACATGACACGTACGCATCTTCAATCTTTTGTGTATTCTTGATGAACGTTGACAGAGTTGAATTTGCGATTGAAAACTTCTCACAAATTTCAGTCTTGTTCAGTTGGTTTTTGTCAAGCTCTTCTAAAACTTTGATTTTATACGCGATTGTGTGGCTTGCTTGTTTTCTCTTCACTCCTGTTTTCGAGGCCATCTTCAATCACGGTCAGAAGGAAAATGAGATATTCAGTCAGTCATGCAAACACGTGAACACTTCTCGCTTTGGAAGCTACAAGTTGAAAAAAACAGTTGTTTGGTGGTGCAAGAGACCGAGAATCGGCTTCGTGTAAACGTTTTTTGCGTGAGTCTCAGATCGTTTTATTTCAATCAATCAATCGCGTTATGATGGTTTTTTTAGTAGGGTTTATGAAGGGAATGATTGGGACTGACAACGCGTTTCGCATAATGGGTTTTTTCGGCTTATCGTTTTTCGTGTTAAATGATCTTGACTGTATTTTAATTTTAATATCTAAAATAGTGTAAAAATTTCTGTAAATCAACTAAAATGGCGTAAAAAATGGGAACAGGCTAACCCATATTGGAAGCTACAGTCCATTTACAAGATTAGTTGATTTTGGATGATTTGTTGAAAAGTTACTTTGTGGAACGATAAAGGGAAATTCCTGTGTGGAACGATACAGGGAAGTTCCTGTGTAAATGCTGTCATTTCCTTTGTGTATGATACCCCCAAAAATGAAGTTAAAAACAGTGTTACGTACGCATCCAATGTTGTCACGCTCACTTACATTTTTCTGACCTCCGTAACCAAATGATTTTCTTTTTAATCATTAATTCTTTTGTGATCATGTCAATAAGTGTAGCTTGAAGATGCAGAAAAGGCATTCATTCAACCGAGGAAACATACAGAAAATGCATTTATTCAACCGAGGAAACACTTTGGAAGAATTTGATGTCTCAGAGAGTGTTTTGTGTCACACATGATGCGTACGTAACGGCCCGTTTTCATTATAAGCTAGCATCAATTCTACCGAATAAAAGGATACATGTATGTCCACGTTTGCCGCTTTGTTAAATCACCCACCCAAACTCTCTCTCTCTCTCTCTCTCTCTCTCTCTCTCTCTCTCTCTCTCTCTCTCTCTCTCCCTCCCTCCCTTTTGCTCTCTCACTCTTGCTCTCTCTCTCTCTCTCTCTTGCCTTCTCTCTCTTGCCTTCTCTCTCTTGCCTTCTCTCTCTCTCTCTCTTGCTCTCTTTTGCTCTATCTCTCTCTCTCTCTCTCTCTCTCTCTCTCTCTCTCTCTCTCTCTCTCTCTCTCTCTCTCTCTCTTGCTCTCTCTCTCTCGCTCTCTCTAACACACACAATGCTTTGTTATGTATCTCAGCAAGAACATGCCTTGAGTTGAAGTCCTTATAGTGTTGGTGGGATACCTTGCTGCTTCCCTTAGATAACTTTTGATACTTTTCTACCAGTGGCAATAAAAATTCTTTGGCTTGAGAACCGACACGTTGGTTAGGCAAAAAAAAGAAAAAAGGTGTGGTTACGGTAACATAGCCAAAAAAAATAGGGTAGGAAGGTAGGCAATCACTTTTTTTTTTGGTAACTTTTTTTTCTAATGTGTACAAATTAAACCTACTTGACAGGGAAATAAGTGTGCGACTCAGGCGATTTTGCTTTCATTGCGTTTTCTGCACTGTTTTTTTTTTGTTTTTGTTTTGTTTTGACAAATGCAATAAAAAGTTATAGGGTCGGCCCCTAAAAATAGGGTAGGTCGGGTTACCGTAACCACACCTATTTTTTTTTTAGGCCTTACAGAGTTAGAAAGCTAAAAGGCGAGTTGCCAGAGTTGGTCGCTGAGACTTTTTGACCAACCATCATAATAATAATAATAATAATATTAATAATGGATCGCTTAAAGGTGGTCGTCTACATTTTTGCTTTTTTTCAATAATCTTATGGTTAGATTTCGCTAAAAAGTTATGTCAGATGATGAATGAACCATGGAGAAAAAAGTTATAGAAAAAAAAATATATGTAAAAAAAAAGAATTTATTTTTGGGTAGCGTGACTCACGCTTCCAATATTTTGTTTTCTGTTTGCTGAGAACATGTGCTTTGCCTAAAAATACTGACCAATCAAATTCATGTCACTATGCTTATAGCTACGCCCAAACAAGTGCAGCAACAGTTTGACACTGGAGCGCTGTCCACGCTTTTTTTTAAACGCACTAAATGCACGGGATTTGAGAGGAGTTTTGCGCTTGGCATTTTCCAAATAAGGATATCCTACTATGAGTACTACGCTGGAATACTACAATGAATTTTCAAACGGCTACACTGGCTTTGTCTTTCCTGATCGAAAGGGGGTGTATTGTTGATAATTGTAGATAATAGACTCTGCATTTTAATGGTCAAATGGCGATTTCGGTATAAAAATGTAGACAAGGACCTTTAACAATTTTTTTAAAAAAAGGAGCAAAAAATGAAGAAGCATAGAAAGCATTGAAATAAGTAAGACAAACAACAAGAAGCATAGAAAGCATTGAAATAAGTAAGACAAACAACAAGAAGCATAGAAAGCATTGAAATAAGTAAGACAAACAACAAGAAGCATAGAAAGCATTGAAATAAGTAAGACAAACAACAAGAAGCAGAGAAAGCATTGAAATAAGTAAGACAAACAACAAGAAGCATAGAAAGCATTGAAATAAGTAAGACAAACAACAAGAAGCAGAGAAAGCATTGAAATAAGTAAGACAAACAACAAGAAGCATAGAAAGCATTGAAATAAGTAAGACAAACAACAAGAAGCATAGAAAGCATTGAAATAAGTAAGACAAACAACAAGAAGCATAGAAAGCATTGAAATAAGTAAGACAAACAACAAGAAGCATAGAAAGCATTGAAATAAGTAAGACAAACAACAAGAAGCATAGAAAGCATTGAAATAAGTAAGACAAACAACAAGAAGCAGAGAAAGCATTGAAATAAGTAAGACAAACAACAAGAAGCAGAGAAAGCATTGAAATAAGTAAGACAAACAACAAGAAGCATAGAAAGCATTGAAATAAGTAAGACAAACAACAAGAAGCATAGAAAGCATTGAAATAAGTAAGACAAACAACAAGAAGCATAGAAAGCATTGAAATAAGTAAGACAAACAACAAGAAGCATAGAAAGCATTGAAATAAGTAAGACAAACAACAAGAAGCATAGAAAGCATTGAAATAAGTAAGACAAACAACAAGAAGCATAGAAAGCATTGAAATAAGTAAGACAAACAACAAGAAGCAGAGAAAGCATTGAAATAAGTAAGACAAACAACAAGAAGCATAGAAAGCATTGAAATAAGTAAGACAAACAACAAGAAGCATAGAAAGCATTGAAATAAGTAAGACAAACAACAAGAAGCATAGAAAGCATTGAAATAAGTAAGACAAACAACAAGAAGCATAGAAAGCATTGAAATAAGTAAGACAAACAACAAGAAGCATAGAAAGCATTGAAATAAGTAAGACAAACAACAAGAAGCATAGAAAGCATTGAAATAAGTAAGACAAACAACAAGAAGCATAGAAAGCATTGAAATAAGTAAGACAAACAACAAGAAGCATAGAAAGCATTGAAATAAGTAAGACAAACAACAAGAAGCATAGAAAGCATTGAAATAAGTAAGACAAACAACAAGAAGCATAGAAAGCATTGAAATAAGTAAGACAAACAACAAGAAGCATAGAAAGCATTGAAATAAGTAAGACAAACAACAAGAAGCATAGAAAGCATTGAAATAAGTAAGACAAACAACAAGAAAAACCCCCAGCAAACTGGGCTCACATGGCATGCATCATTTGTTGGTAAAGACATGTTCATTAGTTAAGTGCAAAGTACGGTTGTTATTTTTAATTCATTCAGACGCAGGGCTCATTTATTTTTTACATTTCATCAAGTTTTGACTAAATGTTTTAACCAAAAATCAAAACATGGGTGGTTGTGTGTGTGTGTGTGGGTGCACGGTCGTAGAGCGATTCCGAGGTAACTACTGGACAGGTCTTCGTGAAACTTTACATTCGATTTCTTCCAGACTTTTTTTTTCATATTTTCGATAAATGTCTCTGATGACGTCATATCCGGCTTTTAGTGAAAGTTGAACTGGCACTGTCACACCCTGATTTTTTAATCAAATTGACCAAAATGGTATGAAGAAGTGACTAGGTCCAGACTATGGGATTGCATTTCACACACACACATGCATGCACGCACACATGTACACACACACACTCACGCAGGGATGCACGCACACATGTACACACACACACTCACGCAGGGATGCACGCACACATGTACACACACACACTCACGCAGGGATGCACGCACACATGTACACACACACACTCACGCAGGGATGCACGCACACATGTACACACACACACTCACGCAGGGATGCACGCACACATGTACACACACACACTCACTCACGCAGGGACGGAGAAAGAAGATTAGACAAAGGTGTGTGTGGGTGTGCATGTGTGAGAGAGAGAGAGAGAGAGATTTTGTCACTGCCCACTGCTGTGGACTTGGCTAACTCCAAATAACTTTGTGGTGTCTCTTCTTGTCGTGCAAGGGAACTAACCTTGCCTTATTTCACATGTCTGTGAAAGTATTAATCTAGGAGTTGTGTCCCTTCTGATTGAACTGTGACTGCCTCAGTACAACAAGAAGTCATTTTTTGCTTCTGTGTCATAAAACCTTTCTGTTTTAAGCTAACATCATCATGATAGAACTACAGATGGGTAAAATATTACTGGGCAGTTTGCAAGACTTTGATTTTGGCTCTTGTACCTTGCCCCAAACCTCTTAGACTGAAGAAAACAAGGCAAACTTGACTATTTTTGTGTCTTGCATGATCCAGCCATAATGCAGAATGGTGAGAATTGAGACCTGCTTGCCTGGAGTAAGATTAAGCTTTGTGATGGTTTAATAAAGCGGTGAAGAAAGTGACTGCTCTTATTACGTCTGTGTCATGTTCAGCTTCGTCATCTACAGGAAAAAGTTAAACATTTTACGAGAGGGAAAATATAGCATTATGCTGACAAAGGAAGAACAATGTTTTCTTTGTGAGAAGGCAACATCAGTTATAGTTTAAATGCTCAGGTTCTTTAGAGAGACAAGCATTTCGTCGTCTTCTTTGCTTTTTACATTTAGTCAAGTTTTGACTAAATGTTTTAACATAGAGGGTGTGTGTGTGTCTGTGCGTGTGTGTGTGTGTAGAGCAATTCAGAATAAACTACTGGACCGATCTTTTTGAAATTTTACATGAGAGTTCCTGGGTATGATATTCCCAGACGTTTTTTTTTCATTTTTTGGATAAAATTTTCTTTGATGACGTCTGCATATCCGGCTTTTTGTAAAAGTTGAGGCGGCACTGTCACACCCTCATTTTTCAATCAAATTGATTGAAATTTTGGCAAAGCAATCTTCGACAAAGGCCGGACTTTGTTATTGCATTTCAGCTTGGAGGCTTAAAAATTAATTAATGACTTTGGTCATTAAAAATATAAAAATTGTAATTAAAATAATTTTTTTATAAAACAATCCAAAACTACATTCATTTTATTCTTCATCATTTTCTGATTCCAAAAACATATAAATATGTTATATTCGGATTAAAAATAAGCTCTGAAAATTAAAAATATAAAAATTATCATTAAAATTAATTTTCCGAAATCGATTTAAAAACAATTCCATCTTATTCCTTGTCGGTTGCTGATTCCAAAAACATATAGATATGATATGTTTGGATTAAAAACACGCTCACAAAGTTCAAACGAAGATAGATGCAGTAAAGCGTGCTATGCAGCACAGCGAAACCAATACCGCGCTTAACAGGCTCGCCAGTTTCACTGCGTTTTGCACGAGTGGCGGACTACGGTAATTGTTAAAAAAAATGCAGTGCGTTCAGTTTCATTCTGTGAGTTCCACAGCTTGACTAAATGTAGTAATTTCGCCTTACGCGACTTGTTCCTTCTTCTCCTTCTATGAATCGAGTTAGCTTGCGCAAAAGAAACCCACATATTTGACCCTTTTTTCAATTTCTACACAAGCCCCTGGTGACCCAGGATTGAGGAGTGTAATTCAAAACCACCACCCCCCCCCCCCCCCCCCCCTCCCCCCTTTCTGATAAGTTGTTTAAGAAGTAAGTGTATTCAGGCAGGTGAATAGTTGTGGAGATATACAGCATAGAGACTTGTGTTGGGATCGCAGGCTGTCAAATAGTGGAGATGAAAAGGTGGGATTGTGTGTCGCTGAGCCTTTGTCAACTTGCTTGTTTGCGGACATTGAAATCAGTTCAGAGCCATCTTCTTATGGCTTACGGCATGTACCATGTCTCATATTGAGAGACAGGTGTCCTTGAGGGAGAGATAAAGGTTGTCTATGTGTGCATATGGTTAAAATATGTCTCCCACCTACATTCTCCTTGTTCCACCCCCCACCCTCCTTATCGCTCTCACCCTTACTATTTGTCTGTGTCTCCCACCTACATTCTCCTTGTTCCCCCACCCCCCCTCCCCACCCTCCTTATCGCTCTCACCATCTGTTGTCCCTTTGTTTATTGTCATGACAAAATGCACCTGTCATGACAGGCCACCTGCAATGTAGGGACACTTGGCTGGTACCTAGGGTGTGGTGTTATAACAGGTACCACTCTACACAAAGGGGTGAAGGAGGAAAAAGGCATGATATTGTATGATATTGTATGATATTGTATGACATTGTATGATATTGTATGAAGCAAATGAATCGACCAGTTAACAAGAGCACATTACCTTTGCTATTTAATATTCTATCATTCCTTGTTGTTTGATCATTAATAGCACTTACAAGGAAGTTTTATGCAGGCAATCACAGAAACCATATTGTGTCTGTAGAGTACAATTGACCATATCTCAAGTGAATGTCTGTTTTTAGAAAATGAGGAGGAAAAGTTGTGAATCTTACGGGAAAAAACACACAAGCAAAAACCACTTAGGCTTTGCTAAAACTTTGCTCTGAAAGGGAAGTGAAACTTAATACAACAAATGTCAAGGATCAGCCCTTTCAGCATATTGTCAAGGATCAGCCCTTTCAGCATATTGTCAAGGATCAGCCCTTTCAGCATATTGTCAAGGATCAGCCCTTTCAGCATATTGTCAAGGATCAGCCCTTTCAGCATATTGTCAAGCTCAGCTCATGTGTGAAAAATAAAATATCTGAAATGTAAACCCTTGAAATCTGCCTTACAAAGCTGTTGACAAGAAGAGAATACAGACCTTCCATTTGACTGGATCCTTTTTTTTTTTAAACACTGGGACAGTGGCCTGTGTTCAGAAGATTAAGAAAGAAAGGACTGCTTGGGCATAAGAATTAAGCACCCTTTTCACTTCCCACCCGCCTGACCCCCCAGTCACCCACACACCCTTTATTCATAGACTGAAATATTTGTTGTCAGAAACTGGCATTTTTTAAGGCAGTCTGACTTACTGATTGTCCTTTGAAAAATATGCCATCGTAAACCTAAAGCAAATACTTGTTATCTTGCAAATGGCCATTGTCAGTGTCTGCTATTCATTCATGGTTGAACACAATTCTGTATAAATGTTGACTTTTTTATTGTGAATTTTGTAAATCCTTGTTTCTCCTTTTTGGCCATTTTCCATTCTCTTTAAGAGTACATACAAGGGAAAAGACGGTAGAGGTAAGTCGGCTTACGCATGTTGGTGGGGATGACATTCTTGACCCGATCAGTGTTCTGGGAGAGATGAATTCCACGGCCGAGTTCCAGTCATGTTGCTGCATACATTTAACTAATACATTTGACTGTATAATGAATAACTGTGTGGCCAATCCACACCACCTTTAGTTTATATCTGCTGTAAGGTCATGGGGTTAAGTGTGTGTACATGTATCGGTTGGCCACGGTACCTCCCGGGGACAGTTTAGCGATGTGAGATTGGCCCTTTTGCCACATTTCGCCCTCGGCCTCGTTGATCTTGTATTACATCACACTTGAACAAACAAAAAAAACCACTTCGATAGTACTGACGAGCGACCTTTGGTACCTTACATTCATGGGGTCAAATTTGTCCAACCAATTTTTCTTTATCTAAACTTATAAATTTGATTCAGCCTAAAATGTTTCTCTTCTCATTCAAGGGACGTAACCACTCGGTACACGTTTTCGAAAATATCGAATTTTAGGGTGAATTCTATTAAATTTCACCACCAATTTTCTTCACATGCAAGAAACTGACATGCTTTTCGATCTTGAAAAAGTTCACTTCTTTAATTATACCAGGAAACATTTCAGTCTCGAGTATAATATCGAGGGGGTAAGGTGACAGAGGGGCCAATCTGACATCGTTACAGCGGCTTCACACGGTCGTCCCTTTCATCTCTCACCTCTCTGTTTCCACTTTTCTGTCTTTATCATCTGAAGATGCTCCCACTCTTCTGAGCTGTGCCACGGCATATTTGCCCTGCATTTTGTTGTGACGAGCTCAGCACTTTTACACAGGGGTTAGCGTTGTAATGAGGCAGTGAGATGCAAACCCTGTTTCGTGTTATTGCATGGCTGGTGTTGTTTAAACAGATACTGTACCATCTAGGTCACTTTTTCAACACCATTTTCTGGCGAATTGAACTTAAGAAATCCAAGAGGCATTCGCTACAGTTACCCCCGCGGGTTAGGGGGAAGAATTTGCCCGATGCTCCCCAGCATGTCGTAAGAGGCGACTAACGGATTCTGTTTCTCCTTTTACCCTTGTTAAGTGTTTCTTGTATAGAATATAGTCAATTTTTGTAAAGATTTTAGTCAAGCAGTATGTAAGAAAGTGTTAAGTCCTTTGTACTGGAAACTTGTATTCTCCCAGTAAGGTAATATATTGTACTACGTTGCATGCAAGCCCCTGGAGCAAATTTTTGATTAGTGCTTTTGTGAACAAGAAACAATTGACAAGTGGCTCTATCCCATCTCCCCCCTTTCCCCGTCGCGATATAACCTTCGTGGTTGAAAACGACGTCAAACACCAAATAAAGAAAGAAAGAAATTCGCTACAGTATAATTTGGACGCACTTGCACTGATCTGCTCGAAAATGCTCCGTAGCTATGTTGATAAATGAAATGAATGTGAGTAGAGGAATGGCCTTCTGTCAGAAAACTCGTCCGCTCCAGAGCTCCGATTCAGTTCCATCATCATTCAGTGCTGGCATACGTCTAGCAGATGAAACCTGAAGGATTCAGTTCCATCATCATTCAGTGCTGGCATACGTCTAGCAGATGAAACCTGAAGGATTCAGGAATTCATATCTGTTATCTAGCAAATGCGTGCACATTTCACTGCTGTCATGAAGGAACAAAATGAGAAGAAAAAAAACCAGAACGAATGAGCGTAAATAATAACAGAGTATATAGCTATTCTGATGAACACGTGGGGAAATTCGGGGGCTGTGATTGGATGGTCTCTTCCGATCATCAAAGCATAATGCTACGGAAGTGGGCCATTTTTTTCAATATCCAAAAGCATATTGTCAATAACAAAGACGCATGGTTCCGGTTTACCCAACTGTACCACACGATGTTTCACTGATCGACAACAGCATACACTGACAACTTGAAATTCTTCTCGGGAATGTTTTTCAGCTTTACAAATGTCGATAGCATACCCTTTTCTGCTAACTTCCCGATGAAACAGGACTAAACCTATTATTTTCTGTCCCTAAACACCACAAAATGCCCAAAGTCGAAAGATGTAGTACAAACAGGAGAGTACAACGGAACAGCCGTTTTTGTGTGCCTGTGAGCTTAGTTCACAGTTGCCGACTGACAAAAAATTTCGCATTCGGCTTTTCTTATCTCGTAACTCCACACTAAATACCCCACTTCCCCTCTGAAGTATTGATGTACAATCCATGGCACTAACATTCATGTAGTCGTTTATAACTGAGGTTGAAAAATTCGCTTCATGACGAGACAAGTAAAAATGCCATTCACCCAAACTGGAAACGTCGCTGCCGTCTGCTCGCTTTGTACGGATTAGCTGTTCTCTTTTCCTCCCCTTGTTGCATCCTAGTTCTTCAGTTGTTTCTAGTTTTCCGTTGATGTTGTGTTTTGGTCTTCTTCATAAGTAGTCTTGTTCAAAATTTAAAAAACTCAAACTTCTTTTTGTTGTATACGAATGAACTAATAAAAAGCTGTTTAACAGCTGTGTTGTCAAATCGAGTTTTTTTTCCAAAGTCAGTGTGGCGCCTGCGCAAAACTAATGCGCATAAGAAACGGCGTCTGCTATCAAAACCTGAGATCAACGCATCGACGCAAAAACTGTCATTTTGTAAGTTTGGAACAACAAATAAAGGTCAGAACAGCTATATAATCGCTATTGTATTTTCAGCGTAGCAATAGGGTCCGATATAGGCTACCGCTCCTTTCACAGCAGACTCTGCACCCGAGTTGTTGGCCTTTAAACGTCAACACCAGTGGATTGTAGAGTTCTGTTTGTGATGGGGTCTGGTGGTTTCCGATTGTCTGTATGTTCATGGAAACCTTCGGGTTTGCATAACAGTTTTTATAGGGCTAAGAAATTAGCCCTAACATTTTCAATCCTGTTTGATTGCACTTCGCTTCCCGAGGTGATCGTAGTGTTTCGGCACACGGTTACATCTGGCGCTTGCGAGCAGGGATGGGACTTGGCATGATATGTTCAGGTAATGGCATAATATGACCACTGAACATTTTCGTGCTGTTCCCATTCTGCGAACTTGGGATGGACAGTGGTCCCCCGGTTCGGAACTTAGGGACGAAGTTCATTTCAAACGGGGGCGATTGTGACAGGGGAGGCTACCGCTCCTTTCACAGCAGACTCTGCACCCGAGTTGTTGGCCTTTAAACGTCAACACCAGTGGATTGTAGAGTTCTGTTTGTGATGGGGTTTGGTGGTTTCCGATTGTCTGTTTGTTCATGGAAACCTTCGGGTTTGCATAACAGTTTTTCAATCCTGTTTGATTGCACTTCGCTTCCCGAGGTGATCGTAGTGTTTCGGCACACGGTTACATTCTGTTCGTAAATTTGTTTTCTTCCTGGATTGCGTGTTAGACCATTCTTCTTTTTTATTTTGAGGCCACACTACAATTAATTTTGCAGTCAGAAAAAGGGTGAAGAAACGATGAATGATCCGGTTCCGCTTTGCTCATCACCTTCTTACCACCTCAGCGTAAACAGGGGGAGCTACAATTTCTCCACTTAGCTTTTGTGACAGAGGCTCCGGGGTCCTGTTATGTGTGTTTAGCGGAGAGGTCAACCTATGGAATAGACGTTAGAGAGAAAGGACCGGCTTGCAGGTGTCACGCTCTCTTGCCCCTCTTTGACATTGGCTGCTTCCCCTTTTGTCACTGTTCCGGCTGTTTGGGGGGCCTGCCATTGTCGGAGGCGTGCGAGCTGGGGATTTCAGCCGCCATAGAGAATCCTCAATGAGTACTTGCCGCCAGACTTTTGGCTTTCTCAACATTCGGTGGCTGTTAAACTTTGTTTACGTCTTCGCGTACAATACGTGGATCGCTAGCGTGCCGTATTTTAATACATACCACCCTTCTGGGGAAATAACAACAACAATAAAAACAGCAGCAACATAAACAATACCACCAACATTTATAGATGATTGTCTAGGTTTTTGTGCAAATACCAGGCATAACGCCTTTGAGCTCGAGTTTCAAAACTCTCATGAGCAGTTGCTTCTGATACACAATAATGTTGTGACTTTGTGGTAAGCAATACCCGGACAAGACCCAGGCAATTGGTTTGATGCCTGTTTACCGCCAAGATTTGGTTCATTCTAACATCTTGCTGATGGCACGGTTGATTGCAACATGTAGTCAAATTGTGCCCTTAGGGATCATAACAAGTAGCTTCAATTTCGAGCTGACAGTCATATCTTTTTTAAATGAACGGACACGCTTGTTTGGCTTTCAGGAAAATATGTTTTCACGACAAAAATGCTCATGCATGGATTATTTTTGATGACTAAATAGCCGTCTCAATGGGATACGGTATACGATACTGTATTGGCTCCTGAACCCCCTCGGTGCGTACAGCAGCCAAGAAACACGCAAAGAATGGGAGGGAGTGGAGGAGGAACACTTCATTTGCTTTTATGTTGACCGTGGTATCAGAAGGGGTGTTTTCTTCCGTGGGAACCTACCCACGCATAGATAGGTGAGACTGACGTCAAATATTTTGCAGATGCCCTTTTTACTTGTTACCTACCGCACACTTTGTGCACTGACTTGAAGCAACCAAAGACAAGATGAAAAGAAAGAAAAGACGCGATTGTGCCCCTTGTCATTCAAAGTACTTGCGAAGTACTTATGATGAAAACTAGACGCCGGGCAAAGGAGCGTACCTATCCAACCAAAACAAGAAAACCGGTTTTTAAGCGCCACGGTTCATGCTCGTGAAAGGTACCGCAAAGAAAAACGGCATCGTCTGCTTTTGTTGAAGAAATGGAGTGTTTGCCAGGAATGTAGGTGACACATTTTTCTTCGGGGTCGGGTGGGGGGGGGGGGGGTGAGTTTGATTGTTTAATATGAAACCCTACACCCATTTTTATAGGAACGTATATGGGCCATGTCTGCTTTGGTGTACAGTTATAGTCCCCTCCACCTAGTCTGGTTTTGAAGTGAACTGAGCTGAGAATTGAAGTAGCGATCATGTCGTCACCCTTTGCTGACCCAATGAGGTCTGGAGTATGGAACGCCAGATACGCGACCATCAACGATAAGCTGAATCAGGACACATCCCGCTGTCTCATCCTTCTTCTGCTGCTGCTGTCATTCTTTCATCTTCTGCTGCTGCTGTCATTCTTTCATCTTCTGCTGCTGCTGTCATTCTTTCATCTTCTGCTGCTGCTGTCATTCTTTCATCTTCTGCTGCTGCTGTCATTCTTTCATCTTCTGCTGCTGCTGTCATTCTTTCATCTTCTGCTGCTGCTGTCATTCTTTCATCGTCTGCTGCTGCTGTCATTCTTTCATCGTCTGCTTGATCATCGACGTTATCATCATTTTAATAATCGCCATCGTCATCTTCTTCTTGTTTTTCTTCTTCTTTTAATTTCTGGATGTACTTTCTTTTATATTTATCACCCCAGCAAAAGTGAGATAAAAAAACCCGTTGAGAATGGCTTTTCACATTTCTTCGTATCCATCTTATTTTCACCAACAGAGACGAACTAAAATAGATGTTCTCTACTTTGACCGGTACGCTTCATAAATGCTTGCTCTTTTCCGTTCTTTCTTCATGTTAAAATCTTTTTGTTGAAACCAGCCCAACTTTATCAGATTACACTGTACAAAAGACCAAGACTTGATAAATACAATCTGTCTGTGTGTCTGGCTCTAATGACACACGTGTCTGTGAAGAATTGACACAACATTTATCACGTGCTGCACTGCTGGGAATTTCCTGGCGGCTGTCTTTGTTGCCTGGCAACCGAAGAATTCAAAGAAGGATAACAACGTGTGAATGTTTAGGCGAAATCCCTGGAGGTTCGCGGCCCTCGATACATAGCATTTATCACAATCCTGGCATGTTTGACATTAATTTTAAAGCATGAATTGATTGACTTGTATCAACACTTTGCTGGGAGTAAAGAGGCAGGGAGAAAGACAGCTCAAGGTCATGTCTGTTAAGGAATCTTGTGAAGTGCCAAGTCACGTGCTTCCTGGTGTCCTTGGCAGTAAGGACCTGATAACCAGTGATTGCGATAGTGACCCCCCCCCCCCTTCCCTCCTCCCTATCTCCCTCATTTTTAAAACCTTGCTGTCATAGATTTCCAGAAATTTGCTCCCGTTTACAGTCTTCATCATTTTTAAAACCTGATTTTTGTCTTGAGATTTGTGTGTGTGGGGCCTGAAAGCGGGATGTGTAGCAGTGAACAGCTAGTTCTATAGTTCTAATCACTCGTTTCTCTGCACACATCAGTATTGGCCTGAAAGCGGGATGTGTAGCAGTGAACAGCTAGTTCTATAGTTCTAATCACTCGTTTCTCTGCACACATCAGTATTGGCCTGAAAGCGGGATGTGTAGCAGTGAACAACTAGTTCTATAGTTCTAATCACTCGTTTCTCTGCACACATCAGTATTGGCCTGAAAGCGGGATGTGTAGCAGTGAACAACTAGTTCTATAGTTCTAATCACTCGTTTCTCTGCACACATCAGCATTGGCCTGAAAGCGGGATGTGTAGCAGTGAACAGCTAGTTCTATAGTTCTAATCACTCGTTTCTCTGCACACATCAGTATTGGCCTGAAAGCGGGATGTGTAGCAGTGAACAGCTAGTTCTATAGTTCTACACTTGTTTCTCTGCACACATCAGTATTGGCCTGAAAGCGGGATGTGTAGCAGTGAACAGCTAGTTCTATAGTTCTAATCACTCGTTTCTCATGGCCTCTTGAAACTTGAAACCAGTCACAGCCAGTCAAAGCATGTGGGCAGTATGTGTGTGTATGTTGAGGAAAATGTGTCAGGCAAGATATCAACTAGTATAGGTCAAGGTGCCGAATTCAATTCGATTTTCGTGTTTTCGCCGGTAAACCATCGGAACTCGTTGGATGATGCTCCCCGTGTGGGCCATCTTGTGGGTCGCCGTAGACCCGTCTAAGCTTTTACACGGGACGAGTGCATCATTTTACTTTTACACGGGACGAGTGCATCATTTTACTTTTACACGGGACGAGTGCATCATTTTACTTTTACACAGGACGAGTGCATCATTTTACTTTTACACGGGACGAGTGCATCATTTTACTTTTACACGGGACGAGTGCATCATTTTACTTTTACACGGGACGAGTGCATCATTTTACTTTTACACGGGACGAGTGCATCATTTTACTTTTACACGGGACGAGTGCATCATTATATTTAGTCAAGTTTTGACTAAATATTTTAACATCGAGGGGGAATCGAAACGAGGGTATGGTGTATGTGCGTGTGTCTGTGTGTGTGTCTGTGTGTGTGTCTGTGTGTGTGTGTAGAGCGATTCAGACTAAACTACTGGACCGATCTTTATGAAATTTGACATGAGAGTTCCTGGGTATGAAATCCCCGAACGTTTTTTTAATTTTTTTGATAAATGTCTTTGATGACGTCATATCCGGCTTTTCGTGAAAGTTGAGGCGGCACTGTCACGCCCTCATTTTTCAACCAAATTGGTTGAAATTTTGGTCAAGTAATCTTCGACGAAGCCCGGGGTTCGGTATTGCATTTTAGCTTGGTGGCTTAAAAATTAATTAATGACTTTGGTCATTAAAAATCGGAAAATTGTAAAAAAAAATAAAAATTTATAAAACGATCCAAATTTACGTTTATCTTATTCTCCATCATTTGCTGATTCCAAAAACATATAAATATGTTATATTCGGATTAAAAACAAGCTCTGAAAATTAAATATATAAAAATTATTATCAAAATTTTTTTTTCGAAATCAATTTAAAAACACTTTCATCTTATTCCTTGTCGGTTCCTGATTCCAAAAACATATAGATATGATATGTTTGGATTAAAAACACGCTCAGAAAGTTAAAACAAAGAGAGGTACAGAAAAGCGTGCTATCCTTCTTAGCGCAACTACTACCCCGCTCTTCTTGTCAATTTCACTGCCTTTGCCATGAGCGGTGGACTGACGATGCTACGAGTATACGGTCTTGCTGAAAAAGGGCAGCTACTTGACTAAATATTGTATCTTCGCCTTACGCGACTTGTTTTACTTTTACACGGGACGAGTGCATCATTTTACTTTTACACGGGACGAGTGCATCATTTTACTTTTACACGGGACGAGTGCATCATTTTACTTTTACACGGGACGAGTGCATCATTTTACTTGCGCAACAGCCTGTCTGCTTCCCGTGCAAAGTTGGAGTATCTTGCTGGAGTATCTTGCTTGAGTATCTTGCTGGAGTATCTTGCTGGAGTATCTTGCTGGAGTATCTTGCTGGAGTATCTTGCTGGAGTATCTTGCTGGAGTATCTTGCTGGAGTATCTTGCTGGAGTATCGTGTTGGAGTATCTTGCTGGAGTATCTTGCTGGAGTATCTTGCTGGAGTATCTTGCTGGAGTATCTTGCTGGAGTATCGTGTTGGAGTATCTTGCTGGAGTATCTTGCTGGAGTATCTTGTTGGAGTATCTTGTTGGAGTATCTTGCTGGAGTATCTTGTTGGAGTATCTTGCTGGAGTATCTTGTTGGAGTATCTTGTTGGAGTATCTTGCTGGAGTATCTTGTTGGAGTATCTTGCTGGAGTATCTTGCTGGAGTATCTTGCTGGAGTATCTTGCTGGAGTATCTTGTTGGAGTATCTTGTTGGAGTATCTTGTTGGAGTATCTTGCTGGAGTATCTTGTTGGAGTATCTTGTTGGAGTATCTTGCTGGAGTATCTTGCTGGAGTATCTTGCTGGAGTATCTTGCTGGAGTATCTTGTTGGAATATCTTGTTGGAGTATCTTATTGGAGTATCTTGTTGGAGTATCTTGCTGGAGTATCTTGTTGGAGTATCTTGGTGGAGTATATTGTTGGAGTATCTTACTGGAGTATCTTGCTGGAGTATCTTGTTGGAGTATCTTGCTGGAGTATCTTAAAAATGGTGTCTTAGAAAGTATATATTGCTGGCGCGATCGCAGATTATGGGCGATGGAATGTGAATATTTGGATTACAAGAAAATACGCAGAATTGTCAAAATTCGCACTGGGATTGCTATGTCTAAGACATAGAATCATTCTTGGTATTCAACACCCACCTGTTACCTCCACACACCCCCTCCCATCTTGCAAAGGTCCTTGTTATATCATAACTTTCTCTCGCTATTGTGTGTGCCATTGTGATTGTCGTATGTCTGAGTGTACTTACTCGGAGTCGCATCAGTTGAGACAGCAACGTAAGGGCCGACTTGCCGAGCCGGTTAGATGGCAATGCCTCGCTACAATTCTATAGCTGGTCTACTGAAACATAAACACTCGCACTATTTGTTGTTGAGAAGAACACCGTGTGTGCTTTCATCCATCGCTGATTTGCATCTACCCGCATTAATATGAGAGAGTTTGGGTGCCCAAAGAGAATTAGTAAAGCGCGACGAGAAACGAGATATGGCTTTCAACGGATGTCAGCAACCTTCGGTTTTTGTTACGTTTTCTAAGTTGTTCGCTTTGTGGTGAATTTTATTAAAGTGCAATTTTCTTGGGGTACTCAGTTTGAAAAAATGGCTTTTGATTCGCCAACCCCCTGATGTCAAAGCATGTGCATGAAATCACAATATCCAATTCTTCACAAAGCCCACCTTGTGCATTTTGACATGGTTGTTCGTACCCTGTGGCGACCGAGCGTTGAACTCTTAGAAGTAAAACACGTCTGGTTTGTTGATATTTTTTATTTTTTATTTTTAAGTGGTAAAACTTCCCTTTCCTTTTTGTACTTTTGCCGAAAAGTTGGCAGAGTTAAGCGACAAGATGGGTTGCGAGTTGTTCGGTTCGCTCCTTTCGCCCACGTCTTGGCGTTTTGAGTATAAGTACATTTGAAGGATGAAATATTAAAATGTAAGGCACCACCCGGCTTTCTCCGTCAACACCGCATCAGATCTACCAAGGCTGTTTTGTCTGTGATAAGAGCAGTATCAGAGAGAGAGAGAGAGAGAGAGAGAGTGAGAGAGAGAGAGATAGACAGACAGACAGACAGACAGACAGACAGAGACACAGAGAGAGCGAGACAGACAGACAGAGACAGAGCGAGAGACAGAGAGACAGACACACACAGAGAGAAAGAGAGAGAGAGGGGGAGATCGCACTGCAGTGCCTTAGTTCATTAGAGACAGAAAGAGACATGTGTTCATTGTTTGCATGTCTGTCCTGTGTTTTGTCCTCACACAAAACATACTACACGTACCTCTCTACTGACCTTCCCAAATGAGGCGGATTGTTGGTAATTAGAGTGTTGGTGTAACAGTGTGGAGGGTCATTGTGGCCGTGTTTGGTGTTGTGTCAGCTGCTTTATCCACTCAGCTCGTCGTGCCTACACTCTGCCCGCACTCCCTGTGCGCGACATTGCGACACTGTTGACAACTTTGGAGTGTGACAGGCACCGGAACGAGTGTGTGTTTTACCTTGTTGTTGCGCTTCATCCCCTGTGAAGACGTGTCAGAACATGAGCCGTGTGGAATCGGTTTGAACATTGTCGAAATAAACACGCGCGCGCACATAAACACGAGCGTGCGAACGTACATGCAGCGACGCACGCACTCACTAACACACACACACACACACACACACACACGCGCGCGCGCGCGCGCGCAATGACGCATACACACGAGCGTTCACGCACGCACGCGCACACATTATGAAATACACACGCGCACGCACGCACACAAACACACACACACACACACACAAACACGGTGTTAAAGAATAATTTGATGAAGGAAGTGGTGGGTTTGTATCGCCCGCAAGTCATGGCTACAATCTATACTACCCGTCATTAAAAAAAATACAGATACATTTAGCTGTAGATCTTTGTGATGCGGCCAGTTATGTTAAAACCAAGTATATTGCCAGAAAGCTAATTCATTCACCAACCGTATGAAATAAAGAGTTTCATTTTTCATTTATAAGTTTTTATGCAGTGTACCGGAGACCAAGGACACCCCCCAAAATCAAATTCGCAAAAGCAAACTTGCAGACACTAAAATACACCAAAAAATCAAAATAAGCAAGAATGACCTTGTTTTTGATCTCAAATGAAAGAACAACTCATTTTCTACCCATACAAATTTATTTGGTTCAGCTGTTGTGCCTAGCAGTGTTGTTTTGCCATTTTGAAGAAGACTGGTGTCAGCCTCGTCAGAAGCCGTAAAAGGCCTGTTTTGGCGTCAAATTTGACATGAGTATTGTTAACACAATTGCAAAAGAGTGTGTGAAATATCATGGGGTTTTGATGAGTTTGTTGGACGTACTGAAACCTTTCAGAAAAGTTTAATTAAACTGTAATAACTTTTTTTTAGTATGGTTGCAAAAATTCAGCATTTTGCAAACTTCAACACAAATGAATATAACATTTGGGGATCAATTTTGGTACTTCTTCTTCTTCTTCTTCTTCGTTCATGGGCTTAGACTCCCACGTTCACTCACGTTTTTATCACGAGTGGATTTTTACATGTATGGCCGTTTTTACCCCGCCATTCAGGCAGCATACGCCGATTTCGGGGGAGGCATGCTGGGTATTTTCGTGTTTCTATAACCCACCGAACTCGGACATGGATTACAGGATCTTTTCCGTGCGCACTTGGTCTTGTGTTTGCGTGTACACACGAAGGTGGTTAAGTCACTAGCAGGTCTGCACATAAGTTGACCTGGGGGATCGGAAAAATCTCCACTCTTAACCCATCAGGCGGCAGCGACCGGGATTCGAACTCACGACCTCCCGATTAGAAGGCCGATGTCTTACCAACACGCCACTGCGTCCGTCCAAGTTTGGTACAAAAGCAACAACGCGCTTGGGTGGTATGAACGCAAAAGAACAATTAAAACAAAACTAAAACCAAAACTGGTCTTCCAACATCAAAACTCAGTGTACTTTTTTTTATGACGGGTAAGTGTAGAGATCGATCGAAGAACAAGTGAAAAGAGTGCGTCATCTGTCGACTGAAATCCGAGACAGGGTGCACTTCTGATATCTTTCCACTGTTGATAACAGAGGAGGGAAAAAATCGTAAACCGACCATTCCGGTGCCTGTGCTTTCGGTTTGGTCCCGTTATAAAAATGGCGGTCAGGGGCATTGAAACGAAAAGAAAGAGGGCAGTTTTTTTAATTCTTTTTTCTTTTAATGTCCACACTCGAGGGTTGGGTGCACTTGGAGATGTGGAAAGTAAACATGTTGTGTGGACACGTTGAAAGGTCCACACTCGAGGGTTGGGTGCACTTGGAGATGTGGAAAGTAAACATGTTGTGTGGACACGTTGAAAGGTGCACACAGTGGAATGAATCTATTGATATACTTGCGACAACTTGAGACGAACCTCTCGTGGAGGGGGAGGCGTGTCCTACAACCCAGAGCATCGGAACGAGTGGGACATTTTCTATCGGCATTTTAAGATTGAAGAAGAAGCACACATTCATACTGGGTGTGATTGAAGAAGAAGCACGGTGTGATTGATACTGGGTGTGATTGAAGAAGAAGCACGGTGTGATTGAAGAAGAAGCACACATTGATTGATACTGCGTGTGATTGAAGAAGAAGCACACATTGATTGATACTGGGTGTGATTGAAGAAGAAGCACACATTGATTGATACTACATGTGATTGAAGAAGAAGCACACATTGATTGATACTGCGTGTGATTGAAGAAGAAGCACACATTGATTCATACTGCGTGTGATTGAAGAAGAAGCACACATTGATTCATACTGCGTGTGATTGAAGAAGAAGCACGGTGTGATTGAAGAAGAAGCACACATTGATTGATACTGCGTGTGATTGAAGAAGAAGCACACATTGATTGATACTGCGTGTGATTGAAGAAGAAGCACACATTGATTGATACTGCGTGTGATTGTGCAAGACCTGAATAGAGAGAGGGGAACTTTCTTTCGGAAAGTCCTGAGTTGCCCAGAAATTGAACTACAGTTTTAAAACATGACGAGATTCTGTCTTGTTTTGCTGTTCAGTTCAAGGAAGATTTTCATTGATGTTTTGAAATCAGGTGAATGCGTATCGTGGTCGAAAGTGTTGAAAACGGCAGGCTGCAACCCCCTGTCACGGTCGTTCATAAGCTAAAGCACTCACCCCCCCACCCCCCCCAAGCCTCACAATTCTCAATGCGGGGAAAATTGTTTTCACGGCACCTTTCTGCTCAGAAACTACTTTTGTCCGATGAAACTATTGGGCCAATCTTCATGAAACTATTGGGCCAATCTTCATGAAACTATTGGGCCAATCTTCATGAAACTATTGGGCCAATCTTCATGAAACTTTACATAAACCTTCTTCCAGATGATATTCCCGGACCATTTTTTCCTTTTTTTGATAAATGTCTTTTATGACATCATATTCGGCTTTTTGTGAAAGTTTAGGCGGCACTGTCACACCCTCGGTTTTTGATCAAATAGCTGGACATTTTGGTTAAGCAATCTTCGACAAAGCCCGGACTTTGGTATTGAATTTCAGCTTGGATGCTCACAAATGAATTAATAAATTTAGTAATTAAAAATCTGAAAATTGTAATTAACATTATTTTTTAGAAATCGATTAAAAAACTATTTGATCTTATTATTGAACTTTTCCTGATTCTAAAAACATACATGTTATAATTAGATTAACAACAAGCTAAAAATAATTTAAAATGAGAATTCTAATTAAAATTAAAATTTGAGCAATCAATCCGAAAATGATTGCATTTTATTCTTAGAATCTTATTCAATCAATCCAAAAACATTTTTATATGTTATACATGTTTGGATTAAAAACAAGCCCAGGGAGTTGAAAATAATATTAATAGAGAAAAGCGCGTTTTCCTTTGTGGCGCTATATGCTACTGTGCTATACTGGCTTGTCACTTTCTGTGCGTAAACGCGACAGTGCGGTCGCTGGGTGTGAAACTGACACAGCTATTGAGTATAGATTAGTCAAAAATGCGGTGCAGTCAATTTTATTCTGTGAGTTCGAAGGGTTGACTGAATGTAGTAATATCGCTTCACGCGACTTGTTTTTATTTCGAATCACAGAAGGGGGCGGGGTGTGTTTTTTGAGGCTGTGGGAGGGGTTTTGGGTTCGGCTCACAGAACCGGGGGTGGGGGGTCGGGGTGTTGGAATCGACTCACGTCGAAGCCTGGACAGGGACGTGGTTCAAATCCATGTCTTCGGGGGTTCGACTCCGAGACATAGGCCTGACAATGTTGGTCGCAACCCACGATTCCCGACCTTAGCAAAACTGAATGAACGTCGAGATCGATTGATGGTCGTCACTCCAATGAAATCGAAGCTCAGTGTATAACTTTACCAAGCTGAGGCCCACTACTATTAGTACTACAGACCGCAACAGAGCGAGACGCGACGCGTTACACGAGCCGTGTGTGTGACAAGCTTAGCGGGTGTGGAATAGAATGGAGGAGGGGGGTGGGGGTGGGGGTGAGGGTGACAGCTAGAAGTAAGAAAAAGTGGGGGCTGAATATAGCAGAGTAGACTCTCCATACCTATGAAGCGTCGCTCCGGCCCCAACCCCCAGGCCCCCCCCCGGCCAGAGTGGTTAGCTTCTTGTGTGAACATTGTGGGCATTCAGTGTGTGATTGTGACTCGTATCGGTGAAAAGTGTGTCTTGGTGCGTCGTGTCTTGTTTACCACGCTGGGTCGTGGGGGCTGGGAGCTACCACTGAGGGATATAGATAAAACTCCGCGGGTGCTATATACACTGTCGAGTGTCCCTGTCGGTTTATTATATTATCTATGTCACAGGAATAAAGACGCGACAGGCTGTGATAAACTTACCGTTCTGAGACACAACTGTTGTTGTCTTCGTTGTGTGGTGGTGTAAACTTGTGTGTGTTGTTGTGCCGACTGTGTGGCTTATTAATTCAGTCGTCGCTTTACCGGCAACATGGGAACTTGGATAAGGAAAAAAAGGACTAAATACGTGATCAATGTAAGTACAGTGCTTTTTGTGTTCATGTTGTATGTGTGTGTACTGATTAATGGGGTCTGTGTTTGGTGCTGGTATCAATGTGGTATCAATGTGGTATCAATGTGGAAGCTGTTATGTAAAGTGCTGCACAATGTAGAGTGCACATTCAGAAATTAAGTGTACAGTAGGTAGGTGCCCAGAACTTTCGCTTTCGTTCTCTCTCTGTCTCTCTCTCTGTCTGTCTCTCTCTCTGTCTCTCTCTCTCTCTCTCTCTCTCTCTGTCTCTCTCTCTCTCTCTCTCTCTCTCTCTCTGTCTCTCTCTCTCTGTCTCTCTTTCTTTTTCTCTCTCTCTCTCTCTGTCTCTCTCTCTCTCTGTCTCTCTCTGTCTCTCTCTCTCTCTCTGTCTCTCTCTTTCTCTCTCTCTCTCTCTCTCTCTCTCTCTCTCTCTCTCTCTCTCTCTCTCTCTCTCTCTCTCTCTGATGCAGCATTTCAGTGCAAACTTCTGTGATAAATATTCCGTAAGCATGTACGTGCGCATGCAGGGAGTGTGTGCGTGTGCGCGCGTGTGTGTGTGTGTGTGCGTTTAGATCATCATGCATTCCATACTCAGAGGGTGCGCAGGCGAGAATGGAGTGGGCACTGAAAACGCCCCTCCCCCGGCCCCTCCCACCTATACCCCTAAAACTTATTTTCCCACTGATGTATTGTGTCAACACACGCCCCTGTCAATCCTCTCATGCTTGTTTGTGTGTGACTCCTGTGTGTGTGTGCCCCGCACCGCTATGTCAACCACACCTGTTTAGCATTCTGACGTTCATTGATAGAAGCGATTGAATGGAGCTGTCTTTTTCGCTGTGAACTGTTATTGGAATGAGGGGGGAAGCATGTAGCATAGGCACTTGATGTCATCATTTGTCTGGGAACAGGGGAGGGTTGAAGTCGATGGGAGGACTTTTGTCCCTTGAAATTCCTTAAACCTACGTGTTTCTGGCAGATGGAAAGGCTGGAAACCATGTACTAAGCAAAGCAAAGGGGTTGTTCGTTAAAATCAATATTAACTGCAGCTGCACTTCCTTATTTCATAAACACTTGGGGGGGGGGGGGGGGGGTGTAAGCCTTGCACCTTCTCTCACCCTGTCTCACTCACACATTATGCAATGTTTCAACTGTTCTTTCCACCCCTCCCCCTCCGTCCTGTACCTCTCCCCTATTCCTCTAAGCTTTACTATAAACTGGTCTTTTTTTTTCTCGCTGGTATTTTAATATGCATGCCAAATTCCCGCACAAATGCTGTCATATCTTGACAGTCCTTCGGTCCGCTTTTTCACCTGGCGGGGCGGGTACTCCATTTGCCTTACCAAGCGGTCACCTTGGTGCTTAGCCTTCACAAAGGACGAGGCATTCACGACAATAGGTGTCCTACGGTCCAGCTGAACATTGGAACCCCAACCTGATAGTTACCCGGCATGCAGCGAGGGACGTCTTCTCTTCTCTTCTCCTGGCGGCGTACTGTATGTCTCCGGTTGTAGGGCGCTGCAGGCTTAGTTCACATACCCACCGCGATCCCCCCCCCCCCCCCCCCACCCCATCTCAATCCAAGTCCTCTTCTACCACCCAACCATCATCGACCCCAACCCCTGGAATTCATTACCCTTTTCTGTAGCCTACTTTTGACATAACCATAATACCAAGGATAATGTTTTTCTTTCAGTTTTGTCGTCTTTTATAATTGTGACTAGACTGAACATGTTTTGCAAATGCACCAGAATACGTTTTTGGTTTCATCGTCATTTATTATACAAATGTGGTTTCGAGTTGAGCGACTTGCTACAAACACAAGTGATCGAGGCATGGTTTTACGTGTCCTTATAAAAAACGCTGGCGCTGGACCCGAGTACTCTTCAGACTGGCTCGCTCCCCCAGTATGAAAGTTTTTGTCTTGTGCACGTGGATTTAAAAAAAATATATATATTTATTTATTTTACACAATTAAAAAAATTATTAGAGTGAAATAAAACATTAAAACGTTCATAATAAACAATAGTAAACAAGAATTAAAAAAAATAAAATAAAAAAAATTTGACCGCCCATGCCGGGAATCGAACCCGGATCACTTGGATTAAAAAAAAAAAACCCAATTATTTATTTATTTTATACAATTAAAAAAAACTATTAGAGTAAAATAAAACATTAAAACGTTCATAATAAACAATAGTAAAAAAAAAAAAAAAAAATAGACCGCCCATGCTGGGAATCGAACCCGGATCACTTTGGCCATAGACTCTCTCGTGCTCTCTGTCTCTCTTTCACCGAGACCAATAGTTTCTTTGCCGAGACCAAATCCCCACCCGTTGGCTGTCTTGCAAATCATGCTTTTCTCGTCACTGCGTGACGTGTTCGGCTCAGCCGCCCAAGTCTCCCCTTTAGTTCAGGCTGTTCGCAAAGCGACCAGCCTCCCACCGCAAAAACTCCCCCCGTTAAGAGTCGTTTTTGTGGAATATTTCGCATTTAGGTCCCAGGTAACATTATGAAGTTTTAATACGATCAATCGGACCTATTATCAAGTTAGTGTATCAACTTTTGAAAGAACTGCGCCCAGTAGTTTCCCAGCAATAAGCTGTTAAGTCGAGACAGACAGACAGACACACACACAATTAAAGTCTGCTGGACCCTCCTACTGCGTACTCGGGGATAAATGTTGAGCTGTTCTGACATTTCAAAAGTCACTGCAGATCCATGCATTCCTTACAAGAATAATAACAACACGTGACCATTAATCATGTCAACATACACATCTCTGACGCATTATATTTCATAATGTAGTGTTGCGAAACATTTGTTATCATTCATAGTTCTAAAGCATTTTCATAATGTCTGTTTCTGAACATTCATATATGTTTGAAGCATTTATTATAACGTAGTGTTGCGAAACGTTTATGAACATTGATATGTCTGTGAAGCATGTTGATAACGTAGTGTTGCGAAACGTTTATGAACATTGATATGTCTGTGAAGCATGTTGATAACGTTGCGTTGCTGAGTGCACAGTGTTGATAAGATCAGAGACTTTAGATCAGTCGTCATCGTCAAGGTCTCACCACACACCGTAACACGGGATAAGAGCATACTTCTCGTGCTAGCGATCATCTTGATTCTGCAAAAGAGTCACACTTTGCATAGAATGCAGCCACACTTTTGCTGTTTAAAAAAAAATCTTTTTCTTTTTTTTTGCATGCATCCGAGGGAAAGGATGCTGTATTCCATGGTGAAAAGATGTGTGACGAAGAAGCCGGTCCGCCTTGTAGTGTGAAGGACTGTGCCTTTCACGACTCTACCTCAGTCTTGTGTTGTGTAGACGTTCCTGTTCTCCGTGATGTGTTTCTGTATGCTGTGAGGGGCAGGTTTCGCTGTTGCTGCCCTACTTTTCTCTACTCTGTTGAACACCCGTTTAGTAGTTCTGGTTCAAGGTTTCAAGGAGGAGAGGGGAGGGAGGGAGGACCGGCAGTTGTCAACCGCTCTCTCATTTTTATCTGCCGGTTACCCCGGTGAGTGAGGATAATCTTTCTGTCCCCGGCTTCTCTTACCTTCACAGGTCACTGGGTGGCGGCCACAGGTTTAGCACCCTTCCACCCGTGATCTACCCCACCACCCCTACCCCTTCTCCCCCTACCGGTTGTAGCCGCTTTTTGACACTAGTGAGTGTCTCGTGTTGATCTGTGTGTGCGCTTGACTTGAGTACACGTATTACAGTACGCGTTGCAGGGCTCTTTGTGGGATTGAACTGTTAGCTCGGTGGATGGCAGTGTAGGGAAAGGAAGGAAGGACGGTGGATGGCAGTGTAGGGAAAGGAAGGAAGGAAATGCAGACAAGAAGGAAGGAAGAAAAGGGAAACAACACGTGACCATTAATCATGACATCAAGCTGCCATATCACCACATCTCGCGATACAACACGTGACCATTAATCATGACATCAAGCTGCCATATCACCACATCTCGCGATACAACACGTGACCATTAATCATGACATCAAGTTGCCATATCACCACATCTCGCGATACAACACGTGACCATTAATCATGACATCAAGCTGCCATATCACCACATCTCGCGATACAACACGTGACCATTAATCATGACATCAAGCTGCCATATCACCACATCTCGCGATACAACACGTGACCATTAATCATGACATCAAGCTGCCATATCACCACATCTCGCGATACAACACGTGACCATTAATCATGACATCAAGTTGCCATATCACCACATCTCGCGATACAACACGTGACCATTAATCATGACATCAAGCTGCCATATCACCACATCTCGCGATACAACACGTGACCATTAATCATGACATCAAGCTGCCATATCACCACATCTCGCGATACAACACGTGACCATTAATCATGACATCAAGCTGCCATATCACCACATCTCGCGATACAACACGTGACCATTAATCATGACATCAAGCTGCCATATCACCACATCTCGCGATACAACACGTGACCATTAATCATGACATCAAGCTGCCATATCACCACATCTCGCGATACAACACGTGACCATTAATCATGACATCAAGCTGCCATATCACCACATCTCGTGATACAACACGTGACCATTAATCATGGCATCAAGCTGCCATATCACCACATCTCGCGATACAACACGTGACCATTAATCATGACATCAAGCTGCCATATCACCACATCTCGCGATACAACAAGTGACCATTAATCATGACATCATGCTGCCATATCACCACATCTCGCGACACAACACGTGACCATTAATCATGACATCAAGCTGCCATATCACCACATCTCGTGATACAACACGTGACCATTAATCATGACATCAAGCTGCCATATCACCACATCTCGTGATACAACACGTGACCATTAATCATGGCATCAAGCTGCCATATCACCACATCTCGCGATACAACACATCTGAGATACATATATATTAAAATCGTGTACTTACGTACGTGTATCATGACTGAAAGAAGAAGACCAAACATGACCAACAATCACAGCACATGACTAACTAACTAGTTAACTAACTAACTAACTTACTAATTAACTTACTTAACTAATGTTCCAGCAACTTACCTTTCTTGTGGGTGTATTTTATTCAACAATCTTTCAATGACATGAACACAATGTAACTGATCAAATACTTTGTTTTTCTCAGGCATGAACCAAGTCTGCATTCTACTCATGTGTGTGTGTGCGGGGGGAGGGGGGAACGAATACACTTGTTTGGTTATAGAAAACAGAACTTTAGACATATGATATCATTGGTTGAGTTTATTTCACTATTGTGGTGATCTCAGCTGATGGGATGTGTTGTGTTGATCTCAGCTGATGGGATGTGTTGTGGTGACACGATGACAGACATACAGATGTATAGTCTCATTTGTCATGTCTTTACCACAGTGGCAGTCACAGTTATGTCATATAACACACGTTCAGTAGTAGTATACAGTGTCAGTCACAGTCATGTCATATAACACACGTTCAGTAATGGTATACAGATTTTTGTGTCAGTGTATAGAGAGCAGGGAATTAGCCTTAAACTCACTTGAGCGTTGTCTTGATCAAACTCAGCTGATTGAGTATGCTGTGGAATTCAGATGGTATCTATATATCTGGTTGTTGGTAATTCCACAAGTGTGTCAGTGCTTGTGACCCCCGGCACTATTAGGACAGTGGTTGGGACAGTGGACCGACTGAGTGGTTTGGGTTAGTCCATCAAGGGTGTTTGGGCGTACAGCGAACCACCCTCCTACTTATGCATGGCATGCGTCAATCGGCAAGGGAGACATTCTCTCGTCAAGTAGAAATGTTTATCTAATGAGTTTCCTTTCCGTTCATTTTTGTACAGTGTTCTCTTGTTAATCCCAACCCACCACAGGGCGGCACACCGATCATGTTGTTCAGTGTTCTCTTGTTAATCCCAACCCACCACAGGGCGGCACACCGATCATGTTGTTCAGTGTTCTCTTGTCAATCCCAACCCACCACAGGGCGGCACACCGATCAGGGAGGTTTGGCGTGTCTTCTGCTTTGTAAGAAGATCGATAGAACTTTAACTGTTTTCGTGTTTCTTTACGATGTGAAAGTGTGTATAGTTTATTACGGGTGTTCCAGACAGTGTGTGTATAGTTTATTACGGGTGTTCCAGACTCTCAAGTGAGGTGTTTTGATGGTCAGTCTCATGCCGTGCTATACATACCCCCCTCCCGCCGACGTCCCCGCCCCTACCCCCACCCCACCTCCTTCTCCGCTTCTGGACACTAAATAGAGCCAGAGGTGTAATTGATATTCACACATACACCAAATGGTATAGTTGATATTCATACATACACCAAATGGTATAGTTGATATTCATACATGTATACACCAAATGGTATAGTTGATATTCATACATACACCAAATGGTATAGTTGATATTCATACATACACCAAATGGTATAGTTGATATTCATACATACACCAAATGGTATAGTTGATATTCATACATACACCAAATGGTATAGTTGATATTCATACATACACCAAATGGTATAGTTGATATTGATACACCAAAATGTGGTGTAGTTGATACTGATATCAAGATAAACTGGGTCACTATATTTAAGTTCGTCTCTTTTATTCTTTCGTTAATTCATTTCATTCGGGTCAGAGCGCAGGAGATGAGCAACTGATTCGATTTGTTTTTGTGCGTTTGCTTTGTCGTTTTGTTGTTTTTTGCTGGGTGTTCTTTGAAGTATACAGCGTCTTCTTGGACGGATTTATGTTAGTTCTGTCGTTACTGATGGTATAATGGACGTAATTATATCAAGACTGGATAGGGAGGCACGTTGTCGAATTAGAAGTGTTGATTAAATAAGGTAAGTAATCGATGTTATTAATACAAGACGGCGCTAAGCTTGGGAGTGTGTTGTGTGGTGTTGGGCAATACAGCCTGGGGGAGCTTCGTCACTGGCCGTGTTGCGCTCAGGTCAGCGTGTCAGGGTGGAACACCACAGATGTCACATACTCGTGTGTGTGTCTCTCTCTCTCTCTCTCTCTCTCTCTCTCTCTCTCTCTCTCTCTCTCTCTCTCTCTCTCTCTCTCTCTCTCTGAGTCTCTCTCCCCCTCCCCCCTCTCTCTCTCTATCTCTCTTGTCTGTCCCTCTCTCCCTCCCCTCTCCCTCCCTCCCCCCTCTCACTCCCTCCCTCTTTGAGTCTGTCTTTCCCCCTTCCCCCCCCTCTCTCTCTCTCCTCCCTCCCTCCCTCTCTTTGCTCCCTCCCTCTCTTTCTCTCTCTCTCTCTCGTTCTCTCTCTCTCTCTCTCTCTCTCTTCAGGCAATAAAATTGACACGCCTTTTTCATTTCTAAGTGAAATACAGTCGTATGTATGCTAATCAAACAAAACTCCCAAAAAACTAACCCTATGCATTGCGAAAGATGAGTCAATTTGTTGGAAAACCCAGCTATTAAAGAACATGCTTTTCTTTAATTCGTACGAACAGTCGCCTGCAGCCAAAACATTGCACTTGACGACAGTCAATAATGAGGTTTAAGATTTGCGCAGCTAAGTGCAACTTTTCGGAACTGTGCCGCGCGTTCCGAGTTCCGGTCTTGGTCATTCACCCCGTCTCACTACCGCTTCCAACCTCATGTTTTGTGTGGCGTGGGACTTTCTGACCACTGACCGGAATTAGAGGGGGGTTTCGAGGTTTGATCTTTCGGGGAATGTCGTGTGTGGTGTGTCCACTCGCAGATTAGTCTGGTTAAGTTGTGTTACTGGTCTGTGTTCTGATGTCTGTAGTTAAAGTTGTGTCACTGGTCTGGGTTCTGATGTCTGTAGTTAAAGTTGTGTCACTGGTCTGGGTTCTGATGTCTGTAGTTAAAGTTGTGTCACTGGTCTGGGTTCTGATGTCTGTAGTTAAAGTTGTGTCACTGGTCTGGGTTCTGATGTCTGTAGTTAAAGTTGTGTCACTGGTCTGGGTTCTGATGTCTGTAGTTAAAGTTGTGTCACTGGTCTGGGTTCTGATGTCTGTAGTTAAAGTTGTGTCACTGGTCTGGGTTCTGATGTCTGTAGTTAAAGTTGTGTCACTGGTCTGTGTTCTGATGTCTGTAGTTAAAGTTGTGTCACTGGTCTGTGTTCTGATGTCTGTAGTTAAAGTTGTGTCACTGGTCTGTGTTCTGATGTCTGTAGTTAAAGTTGTGTTACTGGTCTGGGTTCTGATGTCTGTAGTTAAAGTTGTGTCACTGGTCTGGGTTCTGATGTCTGTAGTTAAAGTTGTGTCACTGGTCTGGGTTCTGATGTCTGTAGTTAAAGTTGTGTTACTGGTCTGGGTTCTGATGTCTGTAGTTAAAGTTGTGTCACTGGTCTGGGTTCTGATGTCTGTAGTTAAAGTTGTGTCACTGGTCTGGGTTCTGATGTCTGTAGTTAAAGTTGTGTTACTGGTCTGGGTTCTGATGTCTGTAGTTAAAGTTGTGTTACTGGTCTGGGTTCTGATGTCTGTAGTTAAAGTTGTGTCACTGGTCTGGGTTCTGATGTCTGTAGTTAAAGTTGTGTCACTGGTCTGGGTTCTGATGTCTGTAGTTAAAGTTGTGTCACTGGTCTGGGTTCTGATGTCTGTAGTTAAAGTTGTGTTACTGGTCTGGGTTCTGATGTCTGTAGTTAAAGTTGTGTTACTGGTCTGGGTTCTGATGTCTGTAGTTAAAGTTGTGTCACTGGTCTGGGTTCTGATGTCTGTAGTTAAAGTTGTGTCACTGGTCTGGGTTCTGATGTCTGTAGTTAAAGTTGTGTCACTGGTCTGGGTTCTGATGTCTGTAGTTAAAGTTGTGTCACTGGTCTGTGTTCTGATGTCTGTAGTTAAAGTTGTGTCACTGGTCTGGGATGATGAGTTTAAGACGAAAGGCATGCCGCAGAAAGAAATGAGAATCAAGTACTGAGAATTAGGTTTAAAAAAAAAACTGGACACTTTTCAAGTTGACGAAAGATATTTGAAAGTGACTGCGATATCAAGACAACAACCTTGTCCGACAATGGGTCAGTAGTGACCGCGCAGAGTTGACTCAATGAATAGTTGATCACCGCCCGGAATGTTATCAGCGGCATGAATGGACGCTGCGATGCAGAGATTAAATCATTACGTTCGCGTTGGCGTCGTTAGGTCGGATCAGTGTAGGCTACTATGTGGTTGTTATCAGGTCATACAAGATGCAAATACCCTTATTGACAATTTCTACACACAATTATCCATTAAATGCGATTTCTTAGAAACACTAAGATCAGATACATAGATAGTTTGTATGTATATCTCTGCTAAGGTCAAAGTCCATTAGATAATTAGGATTTTTTAAATTTCTTTGATTGAAGTAGTGTTTTGATCCGATTCGTCATTTATTTGTGCTCAAAGCCCCTTGAACTTTCCCTTTGCTATTGGACCTGAGCCCATGTTGAGTGGTGGCAAAGGAAGCTGGTTTGTGTTGTTATCACTGTGAGTGGTGTTCATGTGACTGTAGGTTGCGGGCAAGGATCACTGGGGCTCCTCAAGTCCAGGTCATGGGAAAAAAGGATAAGAGGCGTTGTGTATCAGTTACACTTCATAGCGGTGGGCTTTTGTAGATGAACTTGGATTATTTGAGTGTGTCAACAACTAAAGCTGCCGTCCTTCCCACTTACACGATCACTTTGTACCGTCAGGTATCTGTCCCACTTACACGATGACTTTGTACCGTCAAGTATCTGTCCCACTTACACGATCACTTTGTACCGTCAGGTATCTGTCCCACTTACACGATGACTTTGTACCGTCAAGTATCTGTCCCACTTACACCATCACTTTGTACCGTCAGGTATCTGTCCCACTTACACGATCACTTTGTACCGTCAGGTATCTGTCCCACTTACACCATCACTTTGTACCGTCAAGTATCTGTCCCACTTACACGATCACTTTGTACCGTCAGGTATCTGTCCCACTTACACCATCACTTTGTACCGTCAAGTATCTGTCCCACTTACACCATCACTTTGTACCGTCAAGTATCTGTCCCACTTACACGATCACTTTGTACCGTCAAGTATCTGTCCCACTTACACCATCACTTTGTACCGTCAAGTATCTGTCCCACTTACACCATCACTTTGTACCGTCAAGTATCTGTCCCACTTACACCATCACTTTGTACCGTCAAGTATCTGTCCCACTTACACGATCACTTTGTACCGTCAAGTATCTGTCCCACTTACACGATCACTTTGTACCGTCAAGTATCTGTCCCACTAACACGATCACTTTGTACCGTCAAGTATCTGTCCCACTTACACCATCACTTTGTACCGTCAAGTATCTGTCTCACTTACACCATCACTTTGTACCGTCAGGTATCTGTCCCACTTACACCATCACTTTGTACCGTCAAGTATCTGTCTCACTTACACCATCACTTTGTACCGTCAAGTATCTGTCCCACTTACACCATCACTTTGTACCGTCAAGTATCTGTCCCACTTACACGATGACTTTGTACCGTCAAGTATCTGTCCCACTTACACCATCACTTTGTACCGTCAAGTATCTGTCCCACTTACACCATCACTTTGTACCGTCAAGTATCTGTCTCACTTACACCATCACTTTGTACCGTCAAGTATCTGTCCCACTTACACCATCACTTTGTACCGTCAAGTATCTGTCCCACTAACACGATCACTTTGTACCGTCAAGTATCTGTCCCACTTACACCATCACTTTGTACCGTCAAGTATCTGTCTCACTTACACCATCACTTTGTACCGTCAAGTATCTGTCCCACTTACACCATCACTTTGTACCGTCAAGTATCTGTCTCACTTACACCATCACTTTGTACCGTCAAGTATCTGTCTCACTTACACCATCACTTTGTACCGTCAAGTATCTGTCCCACTTACACCATCACTTTGTACCGTCAAGTATCTGTCTCACTTACACCATCACTTTGTACCGTCAAGTATCTGTCCCACTAACACCATCACTTTGTACCGTCAAGTATCTGTCCCACTAACACGATCACTTTGTACCGTCAAGTATCTGTCCCACTTACACGATCACTTTGTACCGTCAAGTATCTGTCCCACTTACACCATCACTTTGTACCGTCAAGTATCTGTCCCACTTACACCATCACTTTGTACCGTCAAGTATCTGTCCCACTAACACGATCACTTTGTACCGTCAAGTATCTGTCCCACTTACACCATCACTTTGTACCGTCAAGTATCTGTCTCACTTACACCATCACTTTGTACCGTCAAGTATCTGTCCCACTTACACCATCACTTTGTACCGTCAAGTATCTGTCTCACTTACACCATCACTTTGTACCGTCAAGTATCTGTCTCACTTACACCATCACTTTGTACCGTCAAGTATCTGTCCCACTTACACCATCACTTTGTACCGTCAAGTATCTGTCTCACTTACACCATCACTTTGTACCGTCAAGTATCTGTCCCACTTACACCATCACTTTGTACCGTCAAGTATCTGTCCCACTAACACGATCACTTTGTACCGTCAAGTATCTGTCCCACTTACACGATCACTTTGTACCGTCAAGTATCTGTCCCACTTACACCATCACTTTGTACCGTCAAGTATCTGTCCCACTAACACCATCACTTTGTACCGTCAAGTATCTGTCCCACTTACACGATCACTTTGTACCGTCAAGTATCTGTCCCACTTACACGATCACTTTGTACCGTCAAGTATCTGTCCCACTAACACCATCACTTTGTACCGTCAAGTATCTGTCCCACTTACACCATCACTTTGTACCGTCAAGTATCTGTCCCACTTACACCATCACTTTGTACCGTCAAGTATCTGTCCCACTTACACCATCACTTTGTACCGTCAAGTATCTGTCCCACTTACACCATCACTTTGTACCGTCAAGTATCTGTCCCACTCACACGATCACTTTGTACCGTCAAGTATCTGTCTCACTTACACCATCACTTTGTACCGTCAAGTATCTGTCCCACTTACACCATCACTTTGTACCGTCAAGTATCTGTCCCACTTACACCATCACTTTGTACCGTCAAGTATCTGTCCCACTTACACCATCACTTTGTACCGTCAAGTATCTGTCCCACTTACACCATCACTTTGTACCGTCAAGTATCTGTCCCACTTACACCATCACTTTGTACCGTCAAGTATCTGTCCCACTTACACCATCACTTTGTACCGTCAAGTATCTGTCCCACTCACACGATCACTTTGTACCGTCAAGTATCTGTCCCACTTACACGATCACTTTGTACCGTCAAGTATCTGTCTCACTTACACCATCACTTTGTACCGTCAAGTATCTGTCCCACCTACACCATCACTTTGTACCGTCAAGTATCTGTCCCACTTACACGATCACTTTGTACCGTCAAGTATCTGTCCCACTTACACGATCACTTTGTACCGTCAAGTATCTGTCTCACTTACACGATCACTTTGTACCGTCAAGTATCTGTCTCACTTACACCATCACTTTGTACCGTCAAGTATCTGTCTCACTTACACCATCACTTTGTACCGTCAAGTATCTGTCTCACTTACACCATCACTTTGTACCGTCAAGTATCTGTCCCACTTACACCATCACTTTGTACCGTCAAGTATCTGTCTCACTTACACCATCACTTTGTACCGTCAAGTATCTGTCTCACTTACACCATCACTTTGTACCGTCAAGTATCTGTCCCACTTACACCATCACTTTGTACCGTCAAGTATCTGTCCCACTTACACGATCACTTTGTACCGTCAAGTATCTGTCTCACTTACACCATCACTTTGTACCGTCAAGTATCTGTCCCACTTACATTATCACTTTGTACCGTCAAGTATCTGTCTCACTTACACGATCACTTTGTACCGTCAAGTATCTGTCTCACTTACACCATCACTTTGTACCGTCAAGTATCTGTCCCACTTACACCATCACTTTGTACCGTCAAGTATCTGTCCCACTTACACCATCACTTTGTACCGTCAAGTATCTGTCCCACTTACACCATCACTTTGTACCGTCAAGTATCTGTCCCACTAACACGATCACTTTGTACCGTCAAGTATCTGTCCCACTTACACCATCACTTTGTACCGTCAAGTATCTGTCCCACTTACACGATCACTTTGTACCGTCAGGTATCTGTCCCACTTACACGATCACTTTGTACCGTCAAGTATCTGTCCCACTTACACGATCACTTTGTACCGTCAAGTATCTGTCCCACTTACACGATCACTTTGTACCGTCAAGTATCTGTCCCACTAACACGATCACTTTGTACCGTCAAGTATCTGTCCCACTAACACGATCACTTTGTACCGTCAAGTATCTGTCTCACTTACACCATCACTTTGTACCGTCAAGTATCTGTCCCACTTACACCATCACTTTGTACCGTCAAGTATCTGTCCCACTTACACCATCACTTTGTACCGTCAAGTATCTGTCCCACTTACACGATCACTTTGTACCGTCAAGTATCTGTCCCACTTACACCATCACTTTGTACCGTCAAGTATCTGTCCCACTAACACCATCACTTTGTACCGTCAAGTATCTGTCTCACTTACACCATCACTTTGTACCGTCAAGTATCTGTCCCACTTACACCATCACTTTGTACCGTCAAGTATCTGTCTCACTTACACCATCACTTTGTACCGTCAAGTATCTGTCCCACTTACACGATCACTTTGTACCGTCAAGTATCTGTCCCACTTACACCATCACTTTGTACCGTCAAGTATCTGTCCCACCTACACGATCACTTTGTACCGTCAAGTATCTGTCTCACTTACACCATCACTTTGTACCGTCAGGTATCTGTCTCACTTACACCATCACTTTGTACCGTCAAGTATCTGTCCCACTTACACCATCACTTTGTACCGTCAAGTATCTGTCCCACTTACACGATGACTTTGTACCGTCAAGTATCTGTCCCACTTACACCATCACTTTGTACCGTCAAGTATCTGTCCCACCTACACCATCACTTTGTACCGTCAAGTATCTGTCCCACCTACACCATCACTTTGTACCGTCAAGTATCTGTCTCACTTACATTATCACTTTGTACCGTCAAGTATCTGTCCCACTTACATTATCACTTTGTACCGTCAAGTATCTGTCCCACTTACACCATCACTTTGTACCGTCAAGTATCTGTCCCACTTACACGATCACTTTGTACCGTCAAGTATCTGTCCCACTTACACGATCACTTTGTACCGTCAAGTATCTGTCCCACTCACACGATCACTTTGTACCGTCAGGTATCTGTCCCACCTACACGATCACTTTGTACCGTCAAGTATCTGTCCCACTTACACCATCACTTTGTACCGTCAAGTATCTGTCCCACTTACACCATCACTTTGTACCGTCACTGTCCCACTTACACGATCACTTTGTACCGTCAAGTATCTGTCCCACTTACACGATCACTTTGTACCGTCAAGTATCTGTCCCACTTACACGATCACTTTGTACCGTCAGGTATCTGTCCCACTTACACGATCACTTTGTACCGTCAAGTATCTGTCCCACTTACACGATCACTTTGTACCGTCAAGTATCTGTCCCACTTACACGATCACTTTGTACCGTCAAGTATCTGTCCCACTTACACCATCACTTTGTACCGTCAAGTATCTGTCCCACTTACACGATCACTTTGTACCGTCAAGTATCTGTCCCACTTACACGATGACTTTGTACCGTCAAGTATCTGATCACTTACACGATCACTTTGTACCGTCAAGTATCTGTCCCACTTACACGATCACTTTGTACCGTCAAGTATCTGTCCCACTTACACCATCACTTTGTACCGTCAAGTATCTGTCCCACTAACACGATCACTTTGTACCGTCAAGTATCTGTCCCACTAACACGATCACTTTGTACCGTCAAGTGTCTGTCCCACCTACACGATCACTTTGTACCGTCAAGTATCTGATCACTTACATGATGACTTTGTACCGTCAAGTATCTGTCCCACTTACACCATCACTTTGTACCGTCAAGTATCTGTCCCACTTACACCATCACTTTGTACCGTCAAGTATCTGTCTCACTTACATTATCACTTTGTACCGTCAAGTATCTGTCCCACTTACACGATCACTTTGTACCGTCAAGTATCTGTCTCACTTACACCATCACTTTGTACCGTCAAGTATCTGTCCCACTTACACGATCACTTTGTACCGTCAGGTATCTGTCCCACTAACACCATCACTTTGTACCGTCAGGTATCTGTCCCACTTACACCATCACTTTGTACCGTCAAGTATCTGTCCCACTTACACCATCACTTTGTACCGTCAAGTATCTGTCCCACTTACACGATCACTTTGTACCGTCAAGTATCTGTCCCACTTACACCATCACTTTGTACCGTCAAGTATCTGTCTCACTTACACCATCACTTTGTACCGTCAAGTATCTGTCCCACTAACACGATCACTTTGTACCGTCAAGTATCTGTCCCACTTACACCATCACTTTGTACCGTCAAGTATCTGTCCCACTTACACGATCACTTTGTACCGTCAAGTATCTGTCCCACTTACACCATCACTTTGTACCGTCAAGTATCTGTCCCACTTACACCATCACTTTGTACCGTCAAGTATCTGTCCCACTAACACGATCACTTTGTACCGTCAAGTATCTGTCCCACTTACACGATCACTTTGTACCGTCAAGTATCTGTCCCACTTACACCATCACTTTGTACCGTCAAGTATCTGTCCCACTTACACCATCACTTTGTACCGTCAAGTATCTGTCCCACTTACACCATCACTTTGTACCGTCAAGTATCTGTCCCACTTACACCATCACTTTGTACCGTCAAGTATCTGTCTCACTTACACCATCACTTTGTACCGTCAAGTATCTGTCCCACTTACACCATCACTTTGTACCGTCAAGTATCTGTCCCACTTACACGATCACTTTGTACCGTCAAGTATCTGTCCCACTTACACGATGACTTTGTACCGTCAAGTATCTGTCCCACCTACACGATGACTTTGTACCGTCAAGTATCTGTCCCACTTACACGATCACTTTGTACCGTCAAGTATCTGTCCCACTTACACGATCACTTTGTACCGTCAGGTATCTGTCCCACTTACATTATCACTTTGTACCGTCAAGTATCTGTCCCACTTACACGATCACTTTGTACCGTCAAGTATCTGTCCCACTTACACCATCACTTTGTACCGTCAAGTATCTGTCCCACTTACACCATCACTTTGTACCGTCACTGTCCCACTTACACGATCACTTTGTACCGTCAAGTATCTGTCCCACTTACACCATCACTTTGTACCGTCAAGTATCTGTCCCACTTACACCATCACTTTGTACCGTCAAGTATCTGTCCCACTTACATTATCACTTTGTACCGTCAAGTATCTGTCCCACTTACATTATCACTTTGTACCGTCAAGTATCTGTCCCACTTACACGATCACTTTGTACCGTCAGGTATCTGTCCCACCTACACGATCACTTTGTACCGTCAAGTATCTGTCCCACTTACATTATCACTTTGTACCGTCAAGTATCTGTCCCACTTACACCATCACTTTGTACCGTCAAGTATCTGTCCCACTAACACGATCACTTTGTACCGTCAAGTATCTGTCCCACTAACACGATCACTTTGTACCGTCAAGTATCTGTCCCACCTACACGATCACTTTGTACCGTCAAGTATCTGTCTCACTTACACGATCACTTTGTACCGTCAAGTATCTGTCCCACTAACACCATCACTTTGTACCGTCAAGTATCTGTCCCACTAACACCATCACTTTGTACCGTCAAGTATCTGTCTCACTTACACCATCACTTTGTACCGTCAAGTATCTGTCCCACTAACACGATCACTTTGTACCGTCAAGTATCTGTCCCACTTACACCATCACTTTGTACCGTCAAGTATCTGTCCCACCTACACCATCACTTTGTACCGTCAAGTATCTGTCCCACTAACACCATCACTTTGTACCGTCAAGTATCTGTCCCACTTACACCATCACTTTGTACCGTCAAGTATCTGTCCCACTTACATTATCACTTTGTACCGTCAAGTATCTGTCCCACTTACACCATCACTTTGTACCGTCAAGTATCTGTCCCACTTACACGATCACTTTGTACCGTCAAGTATCTGTCCCACTTACACCATCACTTTGTACCGTCAAGTATCTGTCCCACTTACACCATCACTTTGTACCGTCAAGTATCTGTCCCACTAACACGATCACTTTGTACCGTCAAGTATCTGTCCCACTTACACGATCACTTTGTACCGTCAAGTATCTGTCCCACTTACACCATCACTTTGTACCGTCAAGTATCTGTCCCACTTACACCATCACTTTGTACCGTCAAGTATCTGTCCCACTTACACCATCACTTTGTACCGTCAAGTATCTGTCCCACTTACACCATCACTTTGTACCGTCAAGTATCTGTCTCACTTACACCATCACTTTGTACCGTCAAGTATCTGTCCCACTTACACCATCACTTTGTACCGTCAAGTATCTGTCCCACTTACACGATCACTTTGTACCGTCAAGTATCTGTCCCACCTACACGATCACTTTGTACCGTCAAGTATCTGTCCCACCTACACGATCACTTTGTACCGTCAAGTATCTGTCCCACTTACACGATCACTTTGTACCGTCAAGTATCTGTCTCACTTACACGATCACTTTGTACCGTCAAGTATCTGTCTCACTTACACGATCACTTTGTACCGTCAAGTATCTGTCCCACTTACACCATCACTTTGTACCGTCAAGTATCTGTCCCACTTACACGATCACTTTGTACCGTCAAGTATCTGTCCCACTTACATTATCACTTTGTACCGTCAAGTATCTGTCCCACTTACACGATCACTTTGTACCGTCAAGTATCTGTCCCACTTACACCATCACTTTGTACCGTCAAGTATCTGTCCCACTAACACCATCACTTTGTACCGTCACTGTCCCACTTACACGATCACTTTGTACCGTCAAGTATCTGTCCCACTTACACCATCACTTTGTACCGTCAAGTATCTGTCCCACTTACACCATCACTTTGTACCGTCAAGTATCTGTCCCACTTACATTATCACTTTGTACCGTCAAGTATCTGTCCCACTTACATTATCACTTTGTACCGTCAAGTATCTGTCCCACTAACACCATCACTTTGTACCGTCAGGTATCTGTCCCACTAACACCATCACTTTGTACCGTCAAGTATCTGTCCCACTAACACCATCACTTTGTACCGTCAAGTATCTGTCCCACTTACATTATCACTTTGTACCGTCAAGTATCTGTCCCACTTACATTATCACTTTGTACCGTCAAGTATCTGTCCCACTTACATTATCACTTTGTACCGTCAAGTATCTGTCCCACTTACACGATCACTTTGTACCGTCAAGTATCTGTCCCACTTACATTATCACTTTGTACCGTCAAGTATCTGTCCCACTTACACGATCACTTTGTACCGTCAAGTATCTGTCCCACTAACACGATCACTTTGTACCGTCAAGTATCTGTCCCACTTACACGATCACTTTGTACCGTCAAGTATCTGTCCCACCTACACGATCACTTTGTACCGTCAAGTATCTGTCCCACTTACACGATCACTTTGTACCGTCAAGTATCTGTCCCACTCACACGATCACTTTGTACCGTCAAGTATCTGTCCCACTAACACCATCACTTTGTACCGTCAAGTATCTGTCCCACTTACACCATCACTTTGTACCGTCAAGTATCTGTCCCACTAACACCATCACTTTGTACCGTCAGGTATCTGTCCCACTAACACCATCACTTTGTACCGTCAAGTATCTGTCCCACTTACACCATCACTTTGTACCGTCAAGTATCTGTCCCACTAACACCATCACTTTGTACCGTCAAGTATCTGTCCCACTTACACCATCACTTTGTACCGTCAAGTATCTGTCCCACTTACATTATCACTTTGTACCGTCAAGTATCTGTCCCACTTACACCATCACTTTGTACCGTCAAGTATCTGTCCCACTTACACCATCACTTTGTACCGTCAAGTATCTGTCCCACTTACACCATCACTTTGTACCGTCAAGTATCTGTCCCACTTACACCATCACTTTGTACCGTCAAGTATCTGTCCCACTTACATTATCACTTTGTACCGTCAAGTATCTGTCCCACTTACACCATCACTTTGTACCGTCAAGTATCTGTCCCACTTACACCATCACTTTGTACCGTCAAGTATCTGTCCCACTTACACCATCACTTTGTACCGTCAGGTATCTGTCCCACTTACACGATCACTTTGTACCGTCAAGTATCTGTCCCACTTACACCATCACTTTGTACCGTCAAGTATCTGTCCCACTTACACCATCACTTTGTACCGTCAAGTATCTGTCCCACTTACACCATCACTTTGTACCGTCAAGTATCTGTCTCACTTACACCATCACTTTGTACCGTCAAGTATCTGTCCCACTTACACCATCACTTTGTACCGTCAAGTATCTGTCCCACTTACACCATCACTTTGTACCGTCAAGTATCTGTCCCACTTACACCATCACTTTGTACCGTCAAGTATCTGTCCCACTTACACGATCACTTTGTACCGTCAAGTATCTGTCCCACTAACACGATCACTTTGTACCGTCAAGTATCTGTCCCACTAACACGATCACTTTGTACCGTCAAGTATCTGTCCCACTTACACCATCACTTTGTACCGTCAAGTATCTGTCCCACTTACACCATCACTTTGTACCGTCAAGTATCTGTCCCACTTACACCATCACTTTGTACCGTCAAGTATCTGTCTCACTTACACCATCACTTTGTACCGTCAAGTATCTGTCCCACTTACACCATCACTTTGTACCGTCAAGTATCTGTCCCACTTACACCATCACTTTGTACCGTCAAGTATCTGTCCCACTAACACGATCACTTTGTACCGTCAAGTATCTGTCCCACTTACATTATCACTTTGTACCGTCAAGTATCTGTCCCACTAACACCATCACTTTGTACCGTCAAGTATCTGTCCCACCTACACCATCACTTTGTACCGTCAAGTATCTGTCCCACCTACACGATCACTTTGTACCGTCAAGTATCTGTCCCACTAACACGATCACTTTGTACCGTCAAGTATCTGTCCCACTTACACCATCACTTTGTACCGTCAAGTATCTGTCCCACTTACACCATCACTTTGTACCGTCAAGTATCTGTCCCACTTACACCATCACTTTGTACCGTCAAGTATCTGTCTCACTTACACCATCACTTTGTACCGTCAAGTATCTGTCCCACTAACACCATCACTTTGTACCGTCAAGTATCTGTCCCACTTACACGATCACTTTGTACCGTCAAGTATCTGTCCCACTTACACCATCACTTTGTACCGTCAAGTATCTGTCCAGGCTTGTACATGGGAACAGTGTGTTCATAACTTAAGATGCTATAGGCTTGTACATGGGAACAGTGTGTTCATAACTTAAGATGCTATACTTTTCGCTTACACAATCGCTTTTTTCTGTCAAATATCTGTCCAGGCTTAACATGGGGGACAAAATTAACATCCTTCCACGTTGACACGTACAAAAACCACAAGCGTGGCTGAGGCCTTTACAAAATGGGAATTATTTGTTGAATTAATTTAGTAAATTTACACCGGTGTCACTTACCACACGAATTCAAAAACAACAAGTCCATTGTGCACAGAAAGCAGGTTGGCTGGTGGCTGGTGGCTGTCTGGTGGCTGGTGGCTGGTGGCTGGTGGCTTGGGCATGCGTTTAAAGTGACGGATGTTGTTACCCGTCTACATGCCTAAAAATAGGATATGTGGTGATTATGGTAACTTGCGGTTGCACGAGAACGGGACTGTACCTTTCCGTTGTTGTGGAACTCTGAGTATTGGAGTGTCACCAAATAAAATGTCGATAATCCATTATTATGCACAGCGGCATGTTCATTTTATTAGAGCTCGGATCATTTCACTTTGAGCAATGCAACAATTAAAATGCGGGTGATTTGGAGATGACAAGAAAATATCGGGCGCATTTACGTGATTTGTAAAATGTTTTACATTTTTACAAATCACGGGTTAACGGCTATCCGCACAGCAGGCAGTAATAGGTGTGTGTGGGAAATTCGCTGACTGCATGGACATTGAGAGAAAGGAGCGCTCTCAGACAGGTTGACAGAAAGAAGGACCTGGGGGATAAAGAAGGACCTGGGGGGTAAAGAAGGACCTGGGGGGTCAAAAGTGTATCCGAGGTACGACTGTGATTGAGGCCGGCATACTATGTCACCTGTTGGCTTGGCGGCCTCTTTGATGTTGACATGCTTGGCACTGTCATACTAATCCCCTGGACTGTGGCGTGTTATTTGTGGACCCTAGCGGTAATAGCCCCTCTCCCCCGTCACCATCTACCACCTCCCTTCCTAAACCATCCGTCCTCCCTCAAACATACCTTTCCCTTCCTAAACCATCCGTCCTCCCTCAAACATACCTTTCCTCACTCCACCATACCTTTCCTCATATACCTACTAGGATAAGCCTTACCCCTCCTCCGCCATCTCACCCTGCCGCCACCCCCCCCCCCTCCTCCCCCCCTCCTCCCCCCCTAAAAATCATGCCTCAAGCGTCTTCCCTCCCTTTTCCTCGTACCTTCTTTGGTTTCCTTTTGTGTTTCTATGTCCTTGAAGTTGGGTGTGTGAGTCGTTATGAGAGGCTTTTGTCCTACACTTGTGTCCTTTTAGAACAAATAGTTTAATGTTGATGATAGCCCCCCCCCCCCCCCCCCCCCCCCCCATCCACGCGCGCATCGGCTGCTCCGGTACCACCGTTAGGGATTTAGTAAAGAGTGGCAAGTTAAGAAATTAATAGTCTGTCGTCATGGTGAACAGTCCAGCGAGATGACCATCTTGACATTAACAGAGTCACGAGATGCGCCGGTTGGTGCACCCAGTATTTCTTTACGTCGGATTTCATATCCAACTTTTTGTCATTGGCAGCGAAATATGGCGCGACAAGGTGCTGGGTGTACACATTGGTGTAACACGTCAAGGGTATTTTAGGACCTCTAGGCTCTGATGTACACTTTGCACCGGAGATAATGCGCCGTACTTTAACAGCGTATAAACAATCATGGTCCAAGTTGCCTCAGAGGACGTTAAACCTTAAAGTCAGTCAGCACCGTACTTTAAGATACCACGTATGTCTGGCCAGTGGAACTACTCACCTTTCATGGCAGCCCAAATGATCATTCACTGGTTTCAGTGTTATAACACGTGGAAACGCACCATTGTCAGTCTCTCACATCTTTATTATGGTAGAAGTGTACAGTCATGTTCTTACAATTTGGGACATGGGCAGTTTCTGAAGTGCCTTTCTTTGAAAATGTAGTTTATATTTAATGATGATGTAACCAGAGACAATTTTACACAGACCTTTTTGTCTTTCCGTTACATGATGTGTCTGTTAACTGGGACGGAGCACCTAGAGGAAGAAGACATGAACAGGTGCAAGTGATGACGCCAAGAGACAGACGTGTGTGTTTCAAGTTCCCGTCGTTCACCTAGAGGAAGAAGACATGAACAGGTGCAAGTGACGACGCGAAGAGACAGACGTGTGTGTTTCAAGTTCCCGTCGTTCACCTAGAGGAAGAAGACATGAACAGGTGCAAGTGACGACGCGAAGAGACAGACGTGTGTGTTTCAAGTTCCCGTCGTTCACCTAGAGGAAGAAGACATGAACAGGTGCAAGTGACGACGCGAAGAGACAGACGTGTGTGTTTCAAGTTCCCGTCGTTCCTTGTCTCTGTCGCATGGAGGTGGCAGATTTATTGTCTTGAACCACTTTTTGTGCCCCCGCGCCCTCGTCCTTTGCCGGCACTGAGTGTCGTCTGCTCTCACCTTGGTGGTGTCAGTTTACTGTAAACAGTTGGGTAACTAATGTATACAATTTTGAGTGACAGTTATTTGAATGTTTCTAAAACGTGAAGAGACGGGAAGCGAAATAGGATGTGAAAATGTAACCGTAGTTGTGAGCATTTTGCTTCGCATTTGACACATTCACGTCAACTTTTCACGCTCTTTATTCAAACATTATTTTGTATGGGTGGCGGCGTTCGGGTTAAATGAAAAGTTCAAGTATTTTAGCGGTTGGACTCGGAAAATACCAAATAATCCACAGACCTCCCACCCCAACCACCCCGAGTTGAAATATTTGTGTCAACATAAAACACCTTCCAAAAGACTGCAAAAAACCCGAGATGCACACTGTCTTTATGCCACGAGAAATACAGTGGAAGGTTACTGTGCCCTAGTGCTCCCCCCCCCCCCCCCCCCCCCCCCCCCCCCCCACACACACACACACAAGCTACAATCAGTGTTGGTGTGAAGCTTGTTTAGCCCCACTACATGTACTGACATGCACGACAAAACGTGAGGCTTAGTCTGCGGTCACGGCAAACCGTCAAACGGCAACCAAGGTTTTCAGGTTTTAATTCGGCTTTTGACCCTAACATGAAATACAGCTAAATGAAACACACGCAGTGACAATGCACGCAGCACAGCCAACAGTCATCTAAACTTTGCAACAAAATCAATTCCCAACCCAATTCATTTTTACTGACCTTTGTGATACCATAGCTACCCTCCTGTAGGAGCTCCACACATCTGGTCACATCAGGTATTAAAAGGGAGGGAGTCAGTTTTTAAAAAGAGATACATTATTTTGCAGACACAACTTACAGAAAGTCTGACAAAATAGGGTCTTAAAGGGGGGGGGGAGTTGACTGTCTGGTAGTGGAGGTGGAAGTGTAGTACAAATACAAACCTGACAATGCACGCAGCACAGAAAACGATGATAAAAACTTAGCACCCCCCCCCCCCTCCCAAATCCATCGTAACTAACCCCTTTGTCTGCAGTTCAGTTGTGTGACGCAATGGAACCCTTCGTGTAGGATCTGCATCAACCTGACAATCACGTCTTACAATCTGACAATCACGTCTTACAGTCTGACAATCACGTCTTACAGTCTGACAATCACGTCTTACAGTCTGACAATCACGTCTTACAGTCTGACAATCACATCTTACAGTCTGACAATCACGTCTTACAGTCTGACAATCACGTCTTACAGTCTGACAATCATGTCTTACAGTCTGACAATCACGTCTTACAGTCTGACAATTACGTCTTACAGTCTGACAATCATGTCTTACAGTCTGACAATCATGTCTTACAGTCTGACAATCACGTCTTACAATCTGACAATCACGTCTTACAGTCTGACAATCACGTCTTACAATCTGACAATCACGTCTTACAGTCTGACAATCACGTCTTACAGTCTGACAATCACGTCTTCCAGGGGAGAGAGTCAAAGGAGGTAACAGAAAGTCTAACAAGATGTGAGTCTTTAAGGGGGGGTGGGGGTATTGAAGGGTGGTTTGACTGTAAGGTCAAGGCTGTGGAAGTCAAGTACACCCATATACACAAGAACGCGTTTAAAGACAATCGTGTTTCTCGACACAGTGGTGAATGTACCACTGGGTGTTTGACTTGTTATAGCAGCAGTTTAATGCGGATTTTCATGAGAATTCTAAGATCAGTTTCTCCCCTGCGCAGAGGTGATGAAACGCAAAAATGTTTTACATGCCGTGGAGAGAAAAACAAAGCCTGATCGATCTGTGGTTGCGTGTACGACCCGTTTATGTGGGAAAGAGGAAAGGTATGTTAAGCCGACTGCAGTCAACCTGCTTGGGGACGTGGTGGCCCAATGAGATGTCTGGAAATCTGTCACAGTCTTGAATGAGCGAGTGACACGGCAAAGTGACGTGTATATCCTATATCTGACTGGATGCCGCCAAGTAGTGCAGACAGGAAGGTCGCGAGATGTGGTCCCCTTGTCCAACCTATATCTGACTGGATGCCGCCAAGTAGTGCAGACAGGAAGGTCGCGAGATGTGGTCCCCTTGTCCAACCTATATCTGACTGGATGCCGCCAAGTAGTGCAGACAGGAAGGTCGCGAGATGTGGTCCCCTTGTCCAACCTATATCTGACTGGATGCCGCCAAGTAGTGCAGACAGGAAGGTCGCGAGATGTGGTCCCCTTGTACAAGCGGTGTTATCTGCCCGTGAAAACCTCTCGGTGAACCAACACGCGTGTACATTGTTGCGGAGTGAGTTAAATTACTTTCTTTATTTGGTGTTTAACGTCGTTTTCAACCACGAAGGTTATATCGCGACGAGGGAAAGGGGGGAGATGGGATAGGGGAAAGGGGGGAGATGGGATAGAGCCACTTGTTAAGTGTTTCTTGTTCACAAAAGCACTAATCAAAAAATTGCTCCAGGGGCTTGCAACGTAGTACAATATATGACCTTACTGGGAGAATGCAAGTTTCCAGTACAAAGGACTAAACATTTCTTACATACTGCTTGACTAAAATCTTTACAAACATTGACTATATTCTATTCAAGAACCACTTAAAAAGGGTAAAAAGAGAAACAGAATCCGTTAGTCGCCTCTTACGACATGCGGGGTGCAGAGAAATAAGGATGTGGAAAAGAAGACTTTTGGTAAGTGAAATAAAGGTGATGGATCCAGTCAGGTAGAAATAAGACAACAAGAAAAGAATTGGAAAACTGCAGGGAATAGTAGGGAGAGTTTTCTAGGAAGGAAATATAGGTGAAAGGACTGGTAAGGCAGAAATAAGACAAAAGAAGAGAAGTAAAGGGGTGGGGTAGCTCTGTTTAAACGCTCCCGCCGCGTGAAGGCGACCCCATGAATTACCACTGACGCTGTACTGTACTGCACTGTACTGTATTGTTGGAAGTCGAGCTTCCTTCCGGCTTTGAGCTGTTTGAATTATACAGCGTTTCTGTATTCATTTGGACAACGAAGACAAATCCCAACACTTTCAGATACTTGAGCACTTTGTATATCCGTCGTGACACCTCTTCGCTGTCCTCTCCTCTCTGTCCTCTCCTCTCTGTCCTCTCCTCTCTGTCATATTTTTGGCGTGATTACAGATTGCTTCACATGATTTAATTGTGTATTCTGCCGACTACAATGCCGCACAGTTGTAATCACTACAACGGAACACAACAAGCTAAAGCGTTCATAAGTTCATGCTCTACGTTTTGTAATTCACCTATTTTGCGTGTTTACATCGTGCTGGGTGTTAGTGAAGGTTATGTCCACTGTTGTGACTAATTGGTTGGATGTCAACGTAGACGGTTCTGTTGCGGGGCGTATCAAGTATTTGGCAGCAGTGTCGTAAATCGTAAATCACTGACGTTATGAAATGAAGTGTGGTGTTGTCTGCTTTATGTCTTGGGCCTTTTCTAGATGGTCGTGGAAGCCTCAAGTGTCGGTTGTACACGTGTGTTGTCGACATAACCCTGCACGTGTCATAGAGACCTGATTACACAGACGTGAAATGCTATCTTTTCTTTCGGTACACTCTGGCTCTAAACTCACGGCTGTCTCCTTCAGTCCACCCGCTACCGGTGAAGTGTACAGTGTAACCTCTATTTAATAATAATAATAATAATAATAATAATAACGGGCATTTATAAAGCGCCTTATCAAAAGTTCAAAGCGCGGGACAACAATACATGTATACAAAAATCATACAATCACTGTCAGATTCAAACAACACATCATGCACATCTCACATCCCCAGACTCTATACTAAGGAACTATCCGTAGTGTTGTTGGAACAAGTGAGTTTTCAAATTGGACTTAAAAGATGAAATGGATGGAGAGTGACGTAATTGAAAGGGGAGTGAATTCCATAACTGAGGTCCATAATACGAAAACGTGCGGAAGCCATGAGCCTTGCGTTTAAAGCGACCTTGACAGAGAAGTCGAGCATCATCAGAAGAACGAAGGGTGCGAGAGGGAGTGTAGAGAGAGACCAGTTCAGAAAGATAGGCAGGTGCCGATTCAGAGATGATATTGTAGCAGAAGCAGGCAGCTTTATACCTAATACGTTCAGATACAGGAAGCCAGTGAAGTTCTTTCATGAGAGGAGTGCAGGGTTGTCGATGCTGTGCTCTGAAAATGAGACGTGCAGCAGAGTGTTGTACTTTTTGCAAGGGTTGGAGAGTGGAGTCAGGGCAGCCTATGAGAAGGGAGTTGCAGTAATCTAATCTGGACAGAATGCAGGATGTAACGAGAGTTTTAGTGGCATCAACAGTGAGAAATTTTCTTATGGAAGCTATTCTTCTGATCTCAAAGTAACATGTCTGACAGACTTTTTTGATGTGTTGTTTCATTGAGAGGTGGGAGTCCATGATGAACCCAAGATTCCTAGCACTATCAGAGAGAGAAATGTCACTAGAACCTACTGTGATGGAGGCTGGAAGGGAAGTGATCGAACAGGAAGCTCCAGAGAAAAGAAGAAATTCAGTCTTGTCATCATTTAACTTGAGCATATTGTTTGTCATCCATGATTTAATATCTGAAGTGCAGTTTTGGAGAGTGTGCGTCACCGCTTGGATTTCTGTAGGCTTGCATGCTTGTTGGAGTTGTGTGTCGTCTGCAAAGAGGTAGTGATTGACTGCGTGTTGCTTGATGACGGCAGAGAGAGGAGTGGTGTATAGTACAAATAAAACTGGGCCTAGAACTGATCCCTGGGGAACGCCGAAACAGAGAGGAGATGGAGGAGATGAGAGATTATTGACAGACACATACTGACTACGGCCCTGTAGATATGAACTAAACCAGTGAAGAGCGGTAGAGTGAATGCCAAAAACAGATTCGAGACGAGAGAGCAGAACAGAGTGATCGATCGTATCGAACGCAGCTGAGTTATCCAAGAGAAGCAGAACTGATAGGTCATCATTATCCAGAGCAGAAAGAATGTCATTCACAACACGAAGCAAAACAGTCTCGGTGCTGTGGCCAGCCCTATACGCTGACTGAAGAGGGTTGCAGAGGTTGTTGGTTTCAAGGTGGGAGAGAAGCTGACTAAGCACTACTTTTTCCAGAATTTTATTTTAAGCCCCCCCCCCCCCCCCCCCCCCCCCCCAAGTGAAAACTCACTCCCTTTTTAGACTTGCTTTTTGAGATGTTCTGTTCATAACCCTGTGTAAATCTACCCCCCAAGTTTAAGACTCCCTCCTTTTTATATTTAGTCAAGTTTTGACTAAATATTTTAACATCGAGGGGGAATCGAAACGAGGGTCGTGGTGTATGTGCGTGTGTGTGTGCGTGTGTGTGTCTGTGTGTGTGTGTAGAGCGATTCAGACTAAACTACTGGACCGATCTTTATGAAATTTGACATGAGAGTTCCTGGGTATGAAATCCCCATACGTTTTTTTCATTTTTTTGATAAATGTCTTTGATGACGTCATATCCGGCTTTTCGTGAAAGTTGAGGCGGCACTGTCACGCCCTCATTTTTCAACCAAATTGGTTGAAATTTTGGTCAAGTAATCTTCGACGAAGCCCGGACTTCGGTATTGCATTTCAGCTTGGTGGCTTAAAAATTAATTAATGACTTTGGTCATTAAGAATCTGAAAATTGTAAAAAAAAATAAAAATTTATAAAACGATCCAAATTTACGTTCATCTTATTCTCCATCATTTGCTGATTCCAAAAACATATAAATATGTTATATTCGGATTAAAAACAAGCTCTGAAAATTAAATATATAAAAATTATTATCAAAATTAAATTGTCGAAATCAATTTAAAAACACTTTCATCTTATTCCTTGTCGGTTCCTGATTCCAAAAACATATAGATATGATATGTTTGGATTAAAAACACGCTCAGAAAGTTAAAACAAAGAGAGGTACAGAAAAGCGTGCTATCCTTCTTAGCGCAACTACTACCCCGCTCTTCTTGTCAATTTCACTGCCTTTACCATGAGCGGTGGACTGACGATGCTACGAGTATACGGTCTTGCTGAAAAATGGCATTGCGTTCAGTTTCATTCTGTGAGTTCGACAGCTACTTGACTAAATATTGTATTTTCGCCTTACGCGACTTGTTAAGACCTGATATTCTCAGAATTGGAAGTCTTACCAGGGGGGATCCCAAACGAAAGACTCCAGAATTTAACACACATTTGAGTTTCATAACTTAAACTACCGGCCTTCAGTCCTTACGCACCTAACAGTTAGTGTATGTATGTATGTATGTAGACCTATGTATGTCACATTCCACCTGTCGGAAGAGGTCGCGGGGTGAGGATGATTACAGCTGTGTAGGACATTTCTGACTATTGTCTCGTAAGCAACGTCTCAGCAGGTAAGACACGGCCAGAAAGAAGAATAGGGGCGGAGGTGAGTGGATTAACGACCTTTCCACCGCAATGCTACATTCCGGGGCATGACTGTTGTGCGTCATCAACATGTAAGGGGTTAGTGGAGCACGATTATGCAACTATGGCACGCCGGTACCTCCGCTGCACCCCAAAATAGCCGGTACCTCCGCTGCACCCCAAAATAGCCGGTACCTCCGCTGCACCCCAAAATAGCCGGTACCTCCGCTGCACCCCAAAATAGCCGGTGCCACTTGCTGCGCACCGAGGCCGAGCCACGAGAGGTGAGTTTCTGCACTAAATCTTCTCTGTTTTCTCCAAAATGACATATCATCACGTAACTGGCGTTTGTACTTCGACCTAAGATGTTATAGCATCCCATCATCGGTTTTATTCTTTCCCTCGATCCAATTCTGAGCTTCGATTATTTATGCTTTTTACGTGAATTATGTGTAAATATTGACTTTCCACAATTTTTACGGAAAATCAAGCTTATCAAACAAGCTGCAGATAATTGGAATGTAATTATTGGTTATTACATCTGGCTCAAGTGGTGTCTACTAACTTCACGCGGTTGAATCATAGTTCTTGAATCTCTACTGTCACTGAACGAATTTGTTGCTGCGCACCTGGGCCACTGTGGGCTGCGCACCGGGGCACTATTTGTGCAATTGCTGCTGCGCACCGCGGCAAGTAATAAACGTGTTATTATGCTCCTTCAAAGTGTGTAGCATACTGTTTTTGCTTGCGACCGTACTTGAGGATCTTTGTTTGTTTGTCAGCTTGTTCTGAGGGGACACAACATTAGCTGTCATCTGCTAGCTATTTTTTTCTTCACATTGTTACCTGCAGGGACCTTGGTTCGGCAAGGTCTATAGGCCGTCCCTTACACAATTGATTGAATAATGACCGCCCTCTTCAAGCACGACTGTCAATAAAAAATAAATATTTGAACATGCTTGAAGAGGACGGTCATTATGCAACCGAGAAGCCACTGATAAGCCCTTCCTCAGTATGTGGCAATCATCTATTGCTTTATTGAGAACATCGTCTACTCTTCTCGTAGTTCAATAACAATAACCATAATAGCACTTTATTGTCCATTTAAATAGTACATAAAAATGGAACATTCTCTTCCGCTGAGAGTTCTTGTAGTTCTTGTTCTCATTGTTTGCAATACACATGCGCGGGCAGGTACAGGCGCCCGCAGGTATATTCCCAGCGAAGTTGGAGGTAAGCTTATCCCACGAACGAATACTGAGAGTGACTTGAGAAATTTTTTCCCCGATAATACATGATAAAGAAGGATCCTTTGTTGCCAAACTATGGCTACAGTTGGGGACAGAAGTTGCCAAACTTTAGGAGGCCTACGTTGATCCGAATTTGGGTGGATTTCTGCGGATTTTTTATTTCTGATTTTTATTGAATAAATGGAAGAACGCCAAAGTCTTTTCTCAAAGAGTTACTCTTTCCAGTCACTTCATTCAGCGACAAAAAAACGAATATTCAATTGTTCATTCGAATGCACATCGACACTGTGTCCAATAACGTCCTGAACTCTCGAAATTTGAATTTGCAGTAGTAACATCTAAACTGATCCATTTGTTCACCTGCAAAGCAACCGGCACGGTTGGCCTAGTGGTAAGGCGTCCGCCCCGTGATCGGGAGGTCGTGGGTTCGAACCCCGGCCGGGTCATACCTAAGACTTTAAAATTGGCAATCTAGTGGCTGCTCCGCCTGGCGTCTGGCATTATGGGGTTAGTGCTAGGACTGGTTGGTCCGGTGTCAGAATAATGTGACAGGGTGAGACATGAAGCCTGTGCTGCGACTTCTGTCTTGTGTGTGGCGCACGTTATATGTCAAAGCAGCACCGCCCTGATATGGCCCTTCGTGGTCGGCTGGGCGTTAAGCAAACAAACAAACAAACAAACCTTCAAAGCAGAACAAACCCACTCTTAAAAAGAAGAAAACGAACGAACGTCAGCGTCATTACCTTCCGCGGGTGTAGGTGTGTGTGGCTGAGACAGACAATACTTTATTCACTGTAGTACTGGCCCTCTAAACAGAGACATGGCCTGGATGCGCAGCAAATTAGTGCACAGGTCAGTATACAGCCCTCTAAACAGAGACATAGCCCGGTGCGCGGCAACAAAATCGTTCAATGACGCTAGAGATTCAAGAAATATGACTCAACCGCATGAATTTATATTACACCACAAATAACCAATAATTATATTCCAATTCTCTGCAGCTAGTTTGATAAGCTTGATTTTCCGTACTAACTGTGGAAGGTCCAAATGTACACATACTTCACTGGCCCCGGTGCGCAGCACATAAGTGCCCCGGTGCGCAGCCCTCAAAATAGAGACATGGCCCCGGTGCGCAGCCCTCAAAATAGAGACATGGCCCCGGTGCGCAGCCCTCAAAATAGAGACATGGCCCCGGTGCGCAGCCCTCAAAATAGAGACATGGCCCCGGTGCGCAGCCCTCAAAATAGAGACATGGCCCCAGTGCGCAGCCCTCAAAATAGAGACATGGCCCCAGTGCGCAGCCCTCAAAATAGAGACATGGCCCCGGTGCGCAGCCCTCAAAATAGTGACATGGCCCCGGTGCGCAGCCCTCAAAATAGAGACATGGCCCCGGTGCGCAGCCCTCAAAATAGAGACATGGCCCCGGTGCGCAGCCCTCAAAATAGAGACATGGCCCCGGTGCGCAGCAACAAATTCGTTCAGTGACAGTAGTGACTCAAGAAATATGATTCAACCGCGTGAAGTTAGTAGACACCACTTGAGCCAGATGTCAACGAATAATCAATAATTACATTCCAATTATCTGCAGCTAGTTTGATAAGCTTGATTTTCTGTAATAACTATGGAAAGTCAGAATTTGCACATAATTCACTGAAAAAGCATAAATAATCGAAGCTCAGAGTTCCCAATTGAATCGAGGAAAAGAATAAAATCGATGATGGGATGCTATAACACCTTAGGTCGAAGTACAAACGCCAGTTACGTGATGATATGTCATTTTGGAGAAAACAGAGAAGATTTAGTGCAGAAACTCGCCTCTCGTGCCTCGGCCCGGTGCGCAGCAAGTGGCCCCGGCTATTTTCGGTGTGCAGCGGAGGTACCGTTGTGTATGGCAAAGGGCCTGGCTTAGAATTAAATTAGACTTCTTGTGAGGACTGAATCGGCATAATTATGCAAGAGGCTGTAAAGGCTATGTACAGCTGACTTGTTACAGGGAAAAACACGCTGTAAAACCCGTCTCTGTCTCTTTCTCTCTCTCTCTCTCTCTCTCTCTCTCTCTCTCTCTCTCTCTCTCTCTCTCTCTCTCTCTCTCTCTCTCTCTCTCTCTCTCTCTCTCTCTCTCTCTCTCTCTCTTTCTTTCTGTCTGTCTGAATCCCTCTCGATCCTCCCATCCCCCTCTCTCTCACTGTCCCTTTCTCACACACCACTTGATTGATTTTCTTTAAAATGTAATGTATGGATTAGAGCATGATGTTGAGAAAGTGCAAGCTGCACTATACCACTTAATTCACATCAATCAACTCGCAATTTACCTCAATGCAATGCATTTTGTGTACATATGTATAATGTGTTTTCACTTTAGTTATCTGTTAAAATGTAGAATTTTAGTTTTTCTATTTTCTATTTTTTATCTTGTATTTTTATTTCATTTTTGTAGTTAGTCCCTCTTTAGGGCGGGGGCTGGATGTAAAAAAGCAGACCACTGCTTAATCTACTACCCTCGTTAAATAAAGAATTGTCACACACTGACACACACACACACACACACACACACACACACACACACACACACACACACACACAAGACCCTTTTCACACCCATAATTATATCAACAAGAAAACGAGAAAAGAGTGGGACATAAGACGCATCCATTTCCTCGAGAAAACACCAACATACACTCTCGTCGCCAACACTAACGGTCTGGGGCGCCTCAAAGAACCATCTGTTTACCTAGTGATCCTAGCCGGGATCTTGAGAGCTTCGCCATGTTTTAATTAGCACGTGTTTTGCTACCCGCCACTGTTTGATAGGAAACATCATCTTTTCCTCCGTTGTATTTGTGTTTGGCTGTCTGCCCCCAGGGTAGTTGGTGGGTCAGGAGGGGTAAGGTGCTAAACTGGGTCACTGTGTGTGTTGAGACTGGTGCACGTGCCTTGTTCGTGCTGCTTGATTGCGTCACACAATGCTTTCTTCTGCTTTTTAAACGTCACATGCTTGTGCAAGTCTTTTGTTTTTCAACAAATAAATAACTCTTGGTGATGCAAGCTGGCAGCATGAGCAACGAACGTGCACATACACATCATGACAACTTAGTATTTAGTATGTTGCTTCCCCCTCCGTTAACCCGGCGCAAATGTTCTCCTCAAGGAGGGGGGGGGGGGGCAGCCCCAGTACCCCCACCTCTGTCTGCCCCTCCCTCTCATACACTAGGTCCAGACCTGTATCAGCACTGCAGTCTTATGGCAAGGTTCGTTCACGTCCACACATGTAGTATTATCACAACCTGGTTCAAGCTGCCGGCATTTTCTGTTGCTTTCAATACAGTGTTTGATCTTAACACCAGGTTAGTGTGGTGAACTGTGCATTTGCAATCATAGTCACATTTTCCCTTCTTTCCCTTTTCCAGTCATGGGAGTAAAGCTGTTAATATGAGTTCGATGTAGAGAGAACATTGTCAAATGGATATTAAAAGTGTCAAGGTTTGGAAGATGAAGGGTGAGCAGTAACACTAGTGTCTAGAAAGATCACCAAAGGATTCTTTCTATCAGGACTTCATTGCTTATAAACACACGCTAGCTTGTGTGTGTGTCTGTCTGTGCGTCTGTCTGTCTGTGTGTGTGTGTGTGTGTGTGTGTGTGTTTAT
>NC_090250.1:56324851-56494851 GCF_037325665.1 Littorina saxatilis | reverse complement strand
AGAGGCTACCAACAGAGAGGCTACCAACAGAGAGGCTACCCAACAGAGAGGCTACCAACAGAGAGGCTACCCAACAGAGAGGCTACCAACAGAGAGGCTACCAACAGAGAGGCTACCCAACAGAGAGGCTACCCAACAGAGAGGCTACCCAACAGAGAGGCTACCAACAGAGAGGCTACCCAACAGAGAGGCTACCAACAGAGAGGCTACCCAACAGAGAGGCTACCAACAGAGAGCCTCTACCAACAGAGAGGCTACCAACAGAGAGGCTACCAACAGAGAGGCTACCAACAGAGAGGCTACCCAACAGAGAGGCTACCAACAGAGAGGCTACCCAACAGAGAGGCTACCAACAGAGAGGCTACCCAACAGAGAGGCTACCAACAGAGAGCCTCTACCAACAGAGAGGCTACCAACAGAGAGGCTACCAACAGAGAGGCTACCCAACAGAGAGGCTACCAACAGAGAGGCTACCCAACAGAGAGGCTACCAACAGAGAGGCTACCAACAGAGAGGCTACCAACAGAGAGGCTACCAACAGAGAGGCTACCCAACAGAGAGGCTACCCAACAGAGAGGCTACCAACAGAGAGGCTACCAACAGAGAGGCTACCAACAGAGAGGCTACCAACAGAGAGGCTACCAACAGAGAGGCTACCAACAGAGAGGCTACCAACAGAGAGGCTACCAACAGAGAGGCTACCAACAGAGAGGCTACCAACAGAGAGGCTACCAACAGAGAGGCTACCCAACAGAGAGGCTACCAACAGAGAGGCTACCAACAGAGAGGCTACCAACAGAGAGGCTACCAACAGAGAGGCTACCAACAGAGAGGCTACCAACAGAGAGGCTACCAACAGAGAGGCTACCAAAAACCGGGTCTTAAAGGGGGTTCCACTGTAGTGTGAAATATTGGTCTGGTTGAAACTTGTCCTTATGATGAAATCTTTCTTGTAAAGTGAAGATGGATCTATTGCAAAATGTATACTCACATACAGGTAACTTATTGGTGTAAATGTGCACATGTCACTGAGACTTTTTTTTAAGGATTGACAAAGACATCAAGGAACTGTCATGTTGAGCAATAAATGATTGACAAAGACATCAAGGAACTGTCATGTTGAGCAATAAATGATTATGAATGTACAGTGAAACCCCCTCCAAAGACCCCCCGATGAAAGACCCCCCGATGAAAGACCCCCCGATGAAAGACCCCCTACCTGTTAAGACCCTAATTTCTCTGATTTTCTCTTCATAACCTGTCAATTGACCCCCGTTTTAAAACTCCCTCCTTTTTAAGACCTGATTTTCTCAGATTTGTGAAGGTGTTGTGCATTGTGCAAGTTGAGCTGTCAGTAGCTGTCTCAGGGACAAGGGATTTCCACCATGATTGTGAAATAGGGGTATGAGTCAGCTGGGATAAGTACACACCTGTTTAAAAATAACTGGGACACTTAATATAACCCAGGAAACTTAATAATGGATGAGCCCTGACAGCATATCCTTCAAGTTCAGGTTAGAATAAATGAAACACTGTTGAAGTGTCAAGGGTAGTTATAAAGGCAAGTTAATGCTGCCTGAGTGATAAAGGGGGATAGGGACTGGAGTCACTGGTTTGGGGGGTGGTGAGGGGGGTTGTGAGGGGGTGGAGGTGAAGAGAGGGGGATTTTGCTGTACCTCCACAAATCTGAGAAAATCAGTTCTTGAAAAAGAGGGAGTCTAAAATGGGGGTACATTTGCAGAGGTAATGAACACAACATCTGAAAAATCCAGGTCTTAAAAAGGGGGAGGTCTTAAATTGTGGGGGGGGGGAGGTCTTAAATTGTGGGGGGGGGGTCTTAAATTGTGGGGGGGGGGGGGTCTTAAAAGGGGGTTCCCCTGATTCTACAGCAGGTGAAGGAAAGGGAAATGAACTCATTTGGACCATGCATATGATGAGGTTTGAGGCAAAGACTATTGTCACACTGGTTATCCCTTGACAAGGCTCTGTGTCACACTGGTTATCCCTTGACAAGGCTCTGTGTCACACTGGTTATCCCTTGACAAGGCTCTGTGTCACACTGGTTATCCCTTGACAAGGCTCTGTGTCACACTGGTTATCCCTTGACAAGGCTCTGTGTCACACTGGTTATCCCTTGACAAGGCTCTGTGTCACACTGGTTATCCCTTGACAAGGCTCTGTGTCACACTGGTTATCCCTTGACAAGGCTCTGTGTCACACTGGTTATCCCTTGACAAGGCTCTGTGTCACACTGGTTATCCCTTGACAAGGCTCTGTGTCACACTGGTTATCCCTTGACAAGGCTCTGTGTCACACTGTGAGGGATGTCCTGTAAGACTGTCATTCCCGTCTGGCCTTGTTGCAATGTTGGCTTTTGTTTATTATTCCTTTACCAGCTCATCAAGCCCCCTTGTAGATTTTTGTTTCAATGTGTTTAAATATGTACATGAACTTGATGATGAAGCACAAAAGGCATGATACAGCAGCACAGGGGACGGTGTGGCGAAGGGGAAACATGTACCAGAGATATCCCCGGGGTTACACTGGGAACGAAAAAAAGAGCACGTGTGTGTGTATGTTGTGCGTGAGAGATGGGGGGACCTCAACCTTGTATAAGTATGTTAATTCTGCGGAAATAAGAACTGTTCTCAATTTGCAATTTGAAATAAGTTTCAGCATAAGCCCAATGGCCCAAACAACAAATACCTGCATTGCTTATACTTACTGACTGCACGTTATGCCTGTTGGCATGTAGGGTAGCAACAAAGGACCTCCACTCCTGTCTGTTCTGGCCCAGTCTCTGGATGGTACCCCACGTATAGTTCAAGCTCTTCAGTTCTCCTTCCACCGTTCGTCGATAGGTGTTCTTGGGTCTGCCTCTCTTGCGCTTTCCCTCTGGTGTCCAGTGCAGGGCAGTCCTGGTGTCCAGTGCAGGGCAGTCCTGGTGTCCAGTGCAGGGCAGTCCTGGTGTCCAGTGCAGGGCAGTCCTGGTGTCCAGTGCAGGGCAGTCCTGGTGTCCAGTGCAGGGCAGTCCTGGTGTCCAGTGCAGGGCAGTCCTGGTGATGCTATCTTGCTATAACCTGTCATGTGTTGTCCTTCAGCACGAGGTGGAGAGCATGGACCACATCCTGGAGGGGGTGCTGAAGAGCAACCACCCCGACTCTATGAAGCGCCAGCTCATCGACAAGATCAGGGAGAAAGGTCAAGGTCAGCACCCAGCCAATGATGTGAAGGGCGTCCTCAACCTGTCCATGAACTGGTTCCTTCAGGGCGACACAGAGCTGCAGGTGAGATGGCTGTAGTTAACACAGGGTGTAGGTGCATCTTGATGGTTGTAGACGTTCACCAATCACACTTGTCTTACAAACTTCTATCAATCAGACTTGTGTGAAAAAAAAATTAAAAGATGGAGAAAAAAAAAGTTTTTTTGTGCAAAATGGGATATTGGTAATTTAATGCTTAGTGCCCTATTTACAAATGTCCTTACTGCCTTCCCGCAATAATGGTGATGTTTGATTTCCTTGTGGTTATCCATGTTCTCTGGAGCCAGGATCTACATGGACACTTTGGGGTTGTGTGCAGCAGAGACTGGATCAAACATGGTTTAACTTGACACACTTGTTGTCTTGCAGGTGAAGGCGGGGCTGAGCCTGTTCCAGGGTTGTGTGCTGGAGAGACTGGATCAAACATGGTTTAACTTGACACACTTGTTGTCTTGCAGGTGAAGGCGGGGCTGAGCCTGTTCCAGGGTTGTGTGCAGCAGAGACTGGATCAAACATGGTTTAACTTGACACCCTTGTTGTCTTGCAGGTGAAGGCGGGGCTGAGCCTGTTCCAGGGTTGTGTGCAGCAGAGACTGGATCAAACATGGTTTAACTTGACACACTTGTTGCCTTGCAGGTGAAGGCGGGGCTGAGCCTGTTCCAGGGTTGTGTGCTGGAGAGACTGGATCAAGCATGGTTTAACTTGACACACTTGTTGCCTTGCAGGTGAAGGCGGGGCTGAGCCTGTTCCAGGGTTGTGTGCTGGATAGACTGGATCAAACATGGTTTAACTTGACACACTTGTTGCCTTGCAGGTGAAGGCGGGGCTGAGCCTGTTCCAGGGTTGTGTGCTGGAGAGACTGGATCAAGCATGGTTTAACTTGACACACTTGTTGCCTTGCAGGTGAAGGCGGGGCTGAGCCTGTTCCAGGGTTGTGTGCTGGAGAGACTGGATCAAACATGGTTTAACTTGACACACTTGTTGCCTTGCAGGTGAAGGCGGGGCTGAGCCTGTTCCAGGGTTGTGTGCTGGAGAGACTGGATCAAACATGGTTTAACTTGACACACTTGTTGCCTTGCAGGTGAAGGCGGGGCTGAGCCTGTTCCAGGGTTGTGTGCTGGAGAGACTGGATCAAACATGGTTTAACTTGACACACTTGTTGCCTTGCAGGTGAAGGCGGGGCTGAGCCTGTTCCAGGGTTGTGTGCTGGAGAGACTGGATCAAACATGGTTTAACTTGACACACTTGTTGCCTTGCAGGTGAAGGCGGGGCTGAGCCTGTTCCAGGGTTGTGTGCTGGAGAGACTGGATCAAACATGGTTTAACTTGACACACTTGTTGTCTTGCAGGTGAAGGCGGGGCTGAGCCTGTTCCAGGGTTGTGTGCTGGAGAGACTGGATCAAACATGGTTTAACTTGACACACTTGTTGTCTTGCAGGTGAAGGCGGGGCTGAGCCTGTTCCAGGGTTGTGTGCTGGAGAGACTGGATCAAACATGGTTTAACTTGACACACTTGTTGTCTTGCAGGTGAAGGCGGGGCTGAGCCTGTTCCAGGGTTGTGTGCTGGAGAGACTGGATCAAACATGGTTTAACTTGACACACCTGTTGCCTTGCAGGTGAAGGCGGGGCTGAGCCTGTTCCAGGGTTGTGTGCTGGAGAGACTGGATCAAACATGGTTTAACTTGACACACTTGTTGCCTTGCAGGTGAAGGCGGGGCTGAGCCTGTTCCAGGGTTGTGTGCTGGAGAGACTGGATCAAACATGGTTTAACTTGACACACTTGTTGCCTTGCAGGTGAAGGCGGGGCTGAGCCTGTTCCAGGGTTGTGTGCTGGAGAGACTGGATCAAACATGGTTTAACTTGACACACTTGTTGCCTTGCAGGTGAAGGCGGGGCTGAGCCTGTTCCAGGGTTGTGTGCTGGAGAGACTGGATCAAACATGGTTTAACTTGACACACTTGTTGCCTTGCAGGTGAAGGCGGGGCTGAGCCTGTTCCAGGGTTGTGTGCTGGAGAGACTGGATCAAACATGGTTTAACTTGACACACTTGTTGCCTTGCAGGTGAAGGCGGGGCTGAGCCTGTTCCAGGGTTGTGTGCTGGAGAGACTGGATCAAACATGGTTTAACTTGACACACTTGTTGCCTTGCAGGTGAAGGCGGGGCTGAGCCTGTTCCAGGGTTGTGTGCTGGAGAGACTGGATCAAACATGGTTTAACTTGACACACTTGTTGCCTTGCAGGAGAAGGCGGGGCTGAGCCTGTTCCAGGGTTGTGTGCTGGAGAGACTGGATCAAACATGGTTTAACTTGACACACTTGTTGCCTTGCAGGTGAAGGCGGGGCTGAGCCTGTTCCAGGGTTGTGTGCTGGAGAGACTGGATCAAACATGGTTTAACTTGACACACTTGTTGCCTTGCAGGTGAAGGCGGGGCTGAGCCTGTTCCAGGGTTGTGTGCTGGAGAGACTGGATCAAACATGGTTTAACTTGACACACTTGTTGCCTTGCAGGTGAAGGCGGGGCTGAGCCTGTTCCAGGGTTGTGTGCTGGAGAGACTGGATCAAACATGGTTTAACTTGACACACTTGTTGCCTTGCAGGTGAAGGCGGGGCTGAGCCTGTTCCAGGGTTGTGTGCTGGAGAGACTGGATCAAACATGGTTTAACTTGACACACTTGTTGTCTTGCAGGTGAAGGCGGGGCTGAGCCTGTTCCAGGGTTGGTCTCAGCACCACGTGGGGGCGCTGGAGGGCTTCCTGTCACGTGACCTGCTGGTCAACCTCATCACCAATCCCAGCAAGCATCAGGCCAACCTGCCCATCCTCCTCACGCACGCCCTGCAGCTCATGCGTGACCATGGCAACCCCAAGACATTCCAGCAGCACCTCAAGATCGTGGAGGCCAAGGCGCCCACCTTTGTGCAGGTCTGTGCTTTTGTTATTGGTGTTGGTGTTGTGTGTTGTGTGGTTTTTGTGTTGTTCAAACATCCCTCTCTAGCTTGTGTGTGTGTTCTGGGGAGGAGGTACTGGGGGGCTTGTGTGTGTGTTCTGGGGAGGAGGTACTGGGGGGCTTGTGTGTGTGTTCTGGGGAGGAGGTACTGGGGGGCTTGTGTGTGTGTTCTGGGGAGGAGGTACTGGGGGGCTTGTGTGTGTGTTCTGGGGAGGAGGTACTGGGGGAGTTGGAGGTAGTGTGGTGCATATTGTTATAGTGTTATTGTGGTATGGTGTGATCATGTGTGTGTGCCTGTGCGTGTGTTTCGTGTGTGTGTGTTTTGTGTGTGTGTGTGTTGGGGTGTGTGTGTTGCATGCATGTGCGTTTGTGTGTGCATGGGTGCGTGTGTGGCATGCATTAGTGTGCGTGCATGCCTGTGCGTGGGTGTGCGTGTGAGAGATGTCTTGTGGCTCTTATCTTATAGGACCCATATGTAATGTTTGATACCTTGCTCCTCAGGAGAGTGTGGACGACATCGTGCCCATCAAGAACTACCTGCAGATGCTGCTGGACTTCAAGGACAACCTGCCCAAGGTCGGGGAGCTGGCGGGCCGCCTGGCGCTGCCGCTAATGCAGGCCCTGGCCTCCGTGCAGATCCCCGCCGACGAGCACAAGGTGCACCAGTTCATCAAGGACGTGACCTTGGTGACGGACTTCCTGCAGCAGATCTGGAGTCAGTCGACCTCCACACTGCCGCTGGACCGCCTGCGAGACTTGTTCAACATCATCTCCGCTTTGGACGGTGCAGAGCCCTCTGTGTGCCTGGGCTCCGTTGTCAGGTGAGGCTGGCTGTGTGCCTGGGCTCCGTTGTCAGGTGAGGCTGGCTGTGTGTCTGGGCTCCGTTGTCAGGTGAGGCTGGCTTTGTGCCTGGGCTCCGTTGTCAGGTGAGGCTGGCTGTGTGTCTGGGCTCTGTTGTCAGGTGAGGCTGGCTGTGTGTCTGGGCTCCGTTGTCAGGTGAGGCTGGCTTTGTGCCTGGGCTCCGTTGTCAGGTGAGGCTGGCTGTGTGTCTGGGCTCCGTTGTCAGGTGAGGCTGGCTGTGTGTCTGGGCTCTGTTGTCAGGTGAGGCTGGCTGTGTGTCTGGGCTCCGTTGTCAGGTGAGGCTGGCTGTGTGTCTGGGCTCCGTTGTCAGGTGAGGCTGGCTGTGTGTCTGGGCTCCGTTGTCAGGTGAAGCTGGCTGTGTGTGTGGGCTCCGTTGTCAGGTGAGGCTGGCTGTGTGTCTGGGCTCCGTTGTCAGGTGAAGCTGGCTGTGTGTGTGGGCTCCGTTGTCAGGTGAGGCTGGCTGTGTGTGTGGGCTCCGTTGTCAGGTGAGGCTGGCTGTGTGTCTGGGCTCCGTTGTCAGGTGAAGCTGGCTGTGTGTGTGGGCTCCGTTGTCAGGTGAGGCTGGCTGTGTGTGTGGGCTCCGTTGTCAGGTGAGGCTGGCTGTGTGTGTGGGCTCCGTTGTCAGGTGAAGCTGGCTGTGTGTGTGGGCTCCGTTGTCAGGTGAGGCTGGCTTTGTGCCTGGGCTCCGTTGTCAGGTGAGGCTGGCTTTGTGCCTGGGCTCCGTTGTCAGGTGAGGCTGGCTGTGTGTCTGGGCTCCGTTGTCAGGTGAGGCTGGCTGTGTGTCTGGGCTCTGTTGTCAGGTGAGGCTGGCTGTGTGTCTGGGCTCCGTTGTCAGGTGAGGCTGGCTGTGTGTCTGGGCGCCGTTGTCAGGTGAGGCTGGCTGTGTGTCTGGGCTCCGTTGTCAGGTGAGGCTGGCTGTGTGTCTGGGCTCCGTTGTCAGGTGAGGCTGGCTGTGTGTGTGGGCTCCGTTGTCAGGTGAGGCTGGCTGTGTGTCTGGGCTCCGTTGTCAGGTGAGGCTGGCTTTGTGTGTGGGCTCCGTTGTCAGGTGAGGCTGGCTGTGTGTCTGGGCTCCGTTGTCAGGTGAGGCTGGCTGTGTGTGTGATCATTCCATCAGTAGGGTGCTTGGTCACTTTTACTTCAATCAGTAGCAGTGTTCTTCCCAGGCCTCGGTCTTTAGTCATTCACGCATACTTTCTGGATCTGACGCATTGTTCTCATCCCAGGCCGGTGGAATATGGGATAGATTGGACACGTAGGATGCCTACTGACGCAACACTTTGTTGTTGCACCCGGCCAGGACATTTTGACCAATATGGATTTTGAATCCAGGTCCAACTGACCTATTGTCCTCTGGGTCTGGGAACAACACTGTCAGTAGGGTGCTTAGTCTGTTTTAGTCCAGTCAATAGGTTGCTTAGTCACTTTTAGTCAACAGTTGGTTCGTTTAGAGGATCTTCTTCTTTTTCTTTGTTCATGGGCTGAATCTCCCATGTTCACTCATGTTTTTGCATGAGTGGGTTTTTACATGTATGACTGTTTTTACCCTGTCATTCAGGCAGCATACGCCGATTTCGGGGGAGTTTAGAGGATAAAGCACATGCCCTTTGGATTCAGAGCAGACATTCTGTATCTGTATGTGTCAGCCTCTCACAGTATTGATACAATCATTCTTACAACTTACCCCGTCTTTGTGCAGACTGATTCCAACGGATGTGGTGGAGAGTGCCGTCAAGTCTGCGGTGAACGACACGCGGATAACGGACGGAGCGGTCAACGCGGCCTTGAGACGCATGATCGACTGGCTGGTGTGGCCCACCTGCAGGAACCTGGACCACTGGGTCATCTGCTTCCTGAAAGAACTGGCCGCCGCCAAGAAGTTCACCATCCTCATCGACGTGACTGAAAGCAAGGTGGAACAGGTGAGGGACCTGAGATGATGGCTTTGACTGTGCTGGAATAGAGGCTGACTTGTATTCCGTGTGTGTGTGAAAGAGAGAGTCAGAGACAGAGAGAGAAGAAGAATAGCATCTTTCCTAACAAGGTGGAGAAAAAACAGTAGAGAAAAAGAAAAATACTGTGGTTTCTTACTCTGTATCTTCTGCCTGTGACTCTGTATCTTCTGCCTGTGACTCTGTATCTTCTGCCTGTGACTCTGTATCTTCTGCCTGTGACTCTGTATCTTCTGCCTGTGACTCTGTATCTTCTGCCTGTGACTCTGTATCTTCTGCCTGTGACTCTGTTTCTTCTGCCTGTGACTCTGTATCTTCTGCATATTTGGCAGTGTAGATGTTTGACAGTGTAGATGTTTGACAGTGTAGATGTTTGACAGTGTAGATGTTTGACAGTGTAGATGTTTGACAGTGTAGATGTTTGACAGTGTAGATGTTTGACAGTAGATGTTTGACAGTGTAGATGTTTGACAATGTAGATGTTTGACAGTGTAGATGTTTGACAGTGTAGATGTTTGACAGTGTAGATGTTTGACAATGTAGATGTTTGACAGTGTAGATGTTTGACAGTGTAGATGTGTGACAGTGTAGATGTTTGACAGTGTAGATGTTTGACAGTGTAGATGTTTGACAGTGTAGATGTTTGACAGTGTAGATGTTTGACAGTGTAGATGTTTGACAGTGTAGATGTTTGACAGTGTAGATGTTTGACAGTGTAGATGTTTGACAGTGTAGATGTTTGACAATGTAGATGTTTGACAGTGTAGATGTTTGACAGTGTAGATGTTTGACAGTGTAGATGTTTGACAGTGTAGATGTTTGACACTGTAGATGTTTGACAATGTAGATGTTTGACAGTGTAGATGTTTGACAGTGTAGATGTTTGACAATGTAGATGTTTGACAGTGTAGATGTTTGACAGTAGATGTTTGACAATGTAGATGTGTGACAGTGTAGATGTTTGACAGTGTAGATGTTTGACAGTGTAGATGTTTGACAATGGAGATGTTTGACAGTGTAGATGTTTGACAGTGGAGATGTTTGACAGTGGAGATGTTTGACAATGTAGATGTTTGACAGTGTAGATGTTTGACAATGTAGATGTTTGACAGTGTAGATGTTTGACAGTGTAGATGTTTGACAATGTAGATGTTTGACAGTGTAGATGTTTGACTGTAGATGTTTGACAGTGTAGATGTTTGACAGTAGATGTTTGACAGTGTAGATGTTTGACAGTAGATGTTTGACAGTGTAGATGTTTGACAGTGTAGATGTTTGACAATGTAGATGTTTGACAGTGTAGATGTTTGACAGTGTAGATGTTTGACAGTAGATGTTTGACAGTGTAGATGTTTGACAGTGTAGATGTTTGACAGTGTAGATGTTTGACAGTAGAGGTTTGACAGTTTAGATGTTTGACAGTGTAGATGTTTGGCAGTGTAGATGTTTGACAGTGTAGATGTTTGACAGTGTAGATGTTTGACAGTAGATGTTTGACAGTGTAGATGTTTGACAGTGTAGATGTTTGACAGTGTAGATGTGTGACAGTGTAGATGTTTGACAGTGTAGATGTTTGACAGTGTAGATGTTTGACAGTGTAGATGTTTGACAATGTAGATGTTTGACAGTGTAGATGTTTGACAATGTAGATGTTTGACAGTGTAGATGTTTGACAATGTAGATGTTTGACAGTGTAGATGTTTGACAATGTAGATGTGTGACAGTGTAGATGTTTGACAATGTAGATGTTTGACAGTGTAGATGTTTGACAATGTAGATGTTTGACAGTGTAGATGTTTGACAATGTAGATGTTTGACAGTGGAGATGTTTGACAGTGTAGATGTTTGACAGTAGATGTTTGACAGTGTAGATGTTTGACAATGTAGATGTTTGACAGTGTAGATGTTTGACAGTAGATGTTTGACAGTGTAGATGTTTGACAGTGTAGATGTTTGACAGTGTAGATGTTTGACAGTAGATGTTTGACAGTGTAGATGTTTGACAGTGTAGATGTTTGACAGTGTAGATGTTTGACAGTGTAGATGTTTGACAGTGTAGATGTTTGACAGTGTAGATGTTTGACAGTGTAGATGTTTGACAGTGTAGATGTTTGACAGTGTAGATGTTTGACAGTGTAGATGTTTGACAATGTAGATGTTTGACAGTGTAGATGTTTGACAGTAGATGTTTGACAGTGTAGATGTTTGACAGTGTAGATGTTTGACAGTGTAGATGTTTGATAATGTAGATGTTTGACAGTGTAGATGTTTGACAGTGTAGATGTTTGACAGTGTAGATGTTTGACAGTGTAGATGTGTGACAGTGTAGATGTGTGACAGTGTAGATGTTTGACAGTAGATGTTTGACAGTGTGCATGTTTGACAGTGTAGATGTTTGACAGTAGATGTTTGACAGTGTAGATGTTTGACAGTGTAGATGTTTGACAGTGTAGATGTTTGACAGTGTAGATGTTTGACAGTAGATGTTTGACAGTGTAGATGTTTGACAGTGTAGATGTTTGACAGTGTAGATGTTTGACAGTGTAGATGTTTGACAATGTAGATGTTTGACAGTAGATGTTTGACAGTGTAGATGTTTGACAATGTAGATGTTTGACAGTAGATGTTTGACAGTGTAGATGTTTGACAGTGTAGATGTTTGACAATGTAGATGTTTGACAGTGTAGATGTTTGGTGTGTGCAGGTAATGGAGAAGGTGCGCTACCTGCCGGTGAGAGAGGCAGGCTTCAACATCCTCTCCCACATGTTGCTCAGCTTCCAGCACTCACCCCAGGCATTCCACAAGGTGAGGCATTGGCTTCATACACCATGTTCACAAATAACAATAAATAGAGTAATTAATCATTGCCTTGCAGCATCTTGCAAGCTAGTTTTGAGATAAGTTGGAGATCTGTATCGTAAGTGTTTGCTTGTCTGTCTACTTAAAAGACTACTGGGTCGACGTACTGTAAATGTAACGTTTTGTTTTGTCATGAATGAAACGTTCCAATAACAATTCTTGTTTTTTTTTATTCATGTTCCCAAATAACATTCTCACTCTTTCTCTGTTTAGTTTTGTTTCTCTACCTCTCTCACACTCACTTTCATTGCACAGGAGAAAAACAAGTAAGGGTGTGAGAGAGACAGACACTCCCACAGACACACACAAACACAGACACACACAAACACAGACACACACAAACACAGACACACACAAACACAGACACACACAAACACAGACACACACAAACACAGACACACACAAACACAGACACACACAAACACAGACACACACAAACACAGACACACACAAACACAGACACACATGCATGACTGTGTTGGTGTTTGTCCTAACAGGTGCTGCAGTCGGTGCCGGAGACGCTGGACATCCTGGCCAAGGAAGACAGTGAGAGCGCCCGAGCGTGTCGCATCAAGCTGGCCACCCTGCTCCACTACCTCATGTACCTGCACACCGGCTTCCCCGAACTCTACGACCCCATCCTTGACCTCATCAAGGTGAGAATACCGTGACCTCCACCCTGACCTTGTCAAGTTAAAAAGTTGCAGGAGGTGATTAAATGAAGAAGAAATTGATGAAAGTGTGGGTATGTTGAAGTGAGTGACAGGTTTCATCACATTGTTGGCCCCACTTTGACCCCATTCAGGTGACAGTTAGGATCCATTTCTTCCCTATCTTCCACTTCAATATTTTTACATTTCCATGAAACGTTTGACTGTTAGTGTCAAAGTGTTTACAGTGGGACTAGTGTCAAAGTGTTTACAGTGGGACTAGTGTCAAAGTGTTTACAGTGGGACTAGTGTCAAAGTGTTTACAGTGGGACTAGTGTCAAAGTGTTTACAGTGGGACTAGTGTCAAAGTGTTTACAGTGGGACTAGTGTCAAAGTGTTTACAGTGGGACTAGTGTCAAAGTGTTTACAGTGGGACTAGTGTCAAAGTGTTTACAGTGGGACCCCCCTTTTATTTTAAGACCCCCTGTTTTAAGAACACCTCCATTTTAAGACCCCCTGTTTTAAGAACACCTCCATTTTAAGACCCCCTGTTTTAAGAACACCTCCATTTTAAGACCCCCTGTTTTAAGAACACCTCCATTTTAAGACCCCCTGTTTTAAGAACACCTCCATTTTAAGACCCCCTGTTTTAAGAACACCTCCATTTTAAGACCCTAGTTGTGTTCGTTGGTTTTTTTCAGTTTCTGAGTTTCTGTTAACAATATCAGTAATGTTTCCTCCATTGTAAGATTCCCTCCCTTTTAAGATCTGATTGTCTCCCTTTTAAGATCTGATTGTCTCCCTTTTAAGATCTGATTGTCTCCCTTTTAAGATCTGATTGTCTCCCTTTTAAGATCTGATTGTCTCCCTTTTAAGATCTGATTGTCTCCGATTTGTGGAGGTATCACACTGTGTCGGGTGACAGGTATCACACTGTGTCGGGTGACAGGTATCACACTGTGTCGGGTGACAGGTATCACACTGTGTCGGGTGACAGGTATCACACTGTGTCGGGTGACAGGTATCACACTGTGTCGGGTGACAGGTATCACACTGTGTCGGGTGACAGGTATCACACTGTGTCGGGTGACAGGTATCACACTGTGTCGGGTGACAGGTATCACACTGTGTCGGGTGACAGGTGAAGAATGTCGTCTGCACTGTGTTTTATCCAGGTGATAATGTGGAGGAAGAGTGAGGCGTGAAGTGGCCCTTATCAGGGAGGGTTTGAGGACACCTTGGGGGGCTGTGTGTGTGTAGCTTATCACCAGTAGATTAACGACACACTTCGCTCATTGCATAACAAGCTCAGAACCACGTGAATGGGGTGGTCTGGTCACTACCGTGGAACGTAGTAGACGGTTTTGTAAGAGTAAAAGCTGGGGTTTGTTTAGGAAGGAATATCATCTTGTCTCTGAAGGGGCCAGTATATATACAGCCAGGCACCCTTTATATAATGACTCAAAGACAGTATCCATGTCCCATCTCATGGTGGTTGATGACATCTCAACACCCACACACCTAGGTAGCAACACCTGGGCAAGCACGGCTCTTGTTGCAGTTAGTTTTCCACTGTGAGGAAGCATCCCACATGTCCCAGCAATGGGATGATAGAACATGACATGAAAGGACAGAGCAACCTTGCAAGCAGTCCACATGTCCCAGCGATGGGATGATAGAACATGACATGAAAGGACAGAGCAACCTTGCAAGCAGTCCACATGTCCCAGCGATGGGATGATAGAACATGACATGAAAGGACAGAGCAACCTTGCAAGCAGTCCACATGTCCCAGCGATGGGATGATAGAACATGACATGAAAGGACAGAGCAACCTTGCAAGCAGTCCACATGTCCCAGCGATGGGATGATAGAACATGAAATGAAAGGACAGAGCAATGTTGCAAGCAGTCCACATGTCCCAGCGATGGGATGATAGAACATGAAATGAAAGGACAGAGCAATGTTGCAAGCAGTCCACATGTCCCAGCGATGGGATGATAGAACATGACATGAAAGGACAGAGCAATGTTGCAAGCAGTCCAGCCACTGTGCATTCATTTGATGGCTTTTTTTTTTACTCAAAATGTCTTGAGGACCTCTAAGATCTTAAAAGAGGATCATAAACATGAGGGTCTGGAAGAAGTGAAGGTCTTAAAATGATGTTCTTTACAAAGACAAAATTCATAAAACAGGGCACACAGCTTTTTTTCAAAAGACAAAATTCATAAAACGGGGCACACAGCTTTTTTTCAAAAGACAAAATTCATAAAACGGGGCACACAGCTTTTTTTCAAAAGACAAAATTCATAAAACGGGGGGCTTACAGCTTTTTTTCAAAAGACAAAATTCATAAAACGAGGGGCTTACAGCTTTTTTTCAAAAGACAAAATTCATAAAACGGGGGGCTTACAGCTTTTTTTCAAAAGACAAAATTCATAAAACGGGGGGCTTACAGCTTTTTTTCAAAAGACAAAATTCATAAAACGGGGCACACAGCTTTTTTTCAAAAAACAAAATTCATAAAACGGGGCACACAGCTTTTTTTCAAAAGACAAAATTCATAAAACGGGGCACACAGCTTTTTTTCAAAAAACAAAATTCATAAAACGGGGCACACAGCTTTTTTTCAAAAGACAAAATTCATAAAACGGGGCACACAGCTTTTTTTCAAAAGACAAAATTCATAAAACGGGGCACACAGCTTTTTTTCAAAAGACAAAATTCATAAAACGGGGCACACAGCTTTTTTTTCAAAAGACAAAATTCATAAAACGGGGCACACAGCTTTTTTTCAAAAGACAAAATTCATAAAACGGGGGGCTTACAGCTTTTTTTCAAAAGACAAAATTCATAAAACGGGGGGCTTACAGCTTTTTTTCAAAAGACAAAATTCATAAAACGGGGGGCTTACAGCTTTTTTTCAAAAGACAAAATTCATAAAACGGGCCACACAGCTTTTTTTCAAAAGACAAAATTCATAAAACAGGGCACACAGCTTTTTTTCAAAAGACAAAATTCATAAAACGGGGCACACAGCTTTTTTTCAAAAAACAAAATTCATAAAACGGGGCACACAGCTTTTTTTCAAAAGACAAAATTCATAAAACGGGGCACACAGCTTTTTTTCAAAAGACAAAATTCATAAAACGGGGCACACAGCTTTTTTTCAAAAGACAAAATTCATAAAACGGGGGGCTTACAGCTTTTTTTCAAAAGACAAAATTCATAAAACGGGGGGCTTACAGCTTTTTTTCAAAAGACAAAATTCATAAAACGGGGGGCACACAGCTTTTTTTCAAAAGACAAAGCTCTTAAAACGAGGGTCTGAAAAGTCAAGTTGCACTGCGCCTTGACCTAGCTGTGTACAGCTCAGTGTTGTGTGCTGTGTGCATGCTTGGGGTGAAATGTGAAGGTGGTTTTGCCCTGCAGGATGTGCCGTGTCCCAGTTCAGATGACATCAACTCCAAGCTGGCTCAGAGCCGCTGGTCGGGCCAGCAGTGCAGCGGGAACCAGGCGCTGATGGCCACAGACCTGGTGGAGAAGTCTGACACGGGCAAGACGGGGATCTTTAACCTGGGCAACACGTGCTACATGAACAGCATCCTGCAGACTCTCTTCATGTGTGATGAGTGAGTGTGCACTGTGTGTGTGTCTGTGCGTGTGTGTGTCTGTGCGTGTTTGTGCATGTCAGTGTGTATGTCCGTGCGAGCGTGCGTGTTGGTCCATGGATCTGTGTTTGTGTTCCTGTGTATATTTGAAGGGATTAATTGAGCGGTTATAATGCCAGATTAGACAGATCTACAGGCTAGTTGTTCAGCTTGGTGTGCAAGGTATTGGTGTGGATGATTACGTCAGTCTACGTTTGCTATTTCACTCAATTCCTATCTATCTTGATCTGCGATTATAAAGGTGAAACCATTTTATTTGAGACACTAAAAACACTGGTTTTAAAATAGTCCTTAAGAACAATGAAGTGTTTAGGTGAGAGGGCATGAACAATGACTAGACCACTAGAGGTTGAGATGAGCGTGTCTAGACTATTCATTGTGTGTTACAAGCATGTACGTGTTGCAGTTTCCGGCGCCAGACTTTGGCCAGGACTGCCAGCCTAGAGGAGGGACTGTTGCACAAGCTGCAGGGTGTGTTTGCCTCCCTGCTGCTTTCACAGGTATTGTCAATGCACTGTGTGATATGTAGTTGACATGATATCGAAATATTGAACATCAAAATATTGAACATAGAAATATTGAACATCGAAATATTGAACATAGAAATATTGAACATAGAAATATTGAACATAGAAATATTGAACATAGATGAATGGGGAAAGCTGTTGGGGAAACCACACTGGAGTATTTCAGGCTGTGTGGGAAGACGTGTTTCAGTTTCAGTCAAAAGTATTGTAACACAACAGAAAATGTGTGGTTTGTGTTTGACAGTGTGTGTGAGAAGGGCCGGCGCCCCGTCATCATTAACAGCCGTCGTCATCATTAACAGCCGTCGTCATCATTAACAGCCGTCGTCATCATTAACAGCCGTCCTTAATTGAGCCTCAAGTTGACTTTGCACAATCTTTTCACCAAACATTGAGTGCCAAAGCTTTGTGCAGTCAGCTTCGTGAAATAAACTTTGCACAATCTTTTCACCAAACATTTAGTGCCAAAGCTTTGTGCAGTCAGCTTCGTGAAATAAACTTTGCACAATCTTTTCACCAAACATTTAGTGCCAAAGCTTTGTGCAGTCAGCTTCGTGAAATAAACTTTGCACAATCTTTTCACCAAACATTTAGTGCCAAAGCTTTGTGCAGTCAGCTTCGTGAAATAGACTTTGCACAATCTTTTCACCAAACATTTAGTGCCAAAGCTTTGTGCAGTCAGCTTCGTGAAATAGACTTTGCACAATCTTTTCACCAAACATTTAGTGCCAAAGCTTTGTGCAGTGAGCTTCGTGAAATAAACTTTGCACAATCTTTTCACCAAACATTCAGTGCCAAAGCTTTGTGCAGTCAGCTTCGTGAAATAAACTTTGCCAAGTCGACTTTGCTTTGCGCAATTCATATCAGGCTTTACTGTCTCTGTTAGTCTTATATTTTTGATTTTCATTCTCTTCTTCCTTTGAAGAGTTCAGATTTGAATCATTGGATGGTTGAGGGATGGGAGTGGGCAGTAGAGGTGCTGATGGGATGGGAGTGAGCAGTAGAGGTGCTGATGGGATGGGAGTGGGCAGTAGAGGTGCTGATGGGATGGGAGTGAGCAGTAGAGGTGCTGATGGGATGGGAGTGGGCAGTAGAGGTGCTGATGGGATGGGAGTGAGCAGTAGAGGTGCTGATGGGATGGGAGTGGGCAGTAGAGGTGCTGATGGGATGGGAGTGAGCAGTAGAGGTGCTGATGGGATGGGAGTGGGCAGTAGAGGTGCTGATGGGATGGGAGTGGGCAGTAGAGGTGCTGATGGGATGGGAGTGAGCAGTAGAGGTGCTGATGGGATGGGAGTGAGCAGTAGAGGTGCTGATGGGATGGGAGTGAGCAGTAGAGGTGCTGATGGGATGGGAGTGGGCAGTAGAGGTGCTGATGGGATGGGAGTGGGCAGTAGAGGTGCTGATGGGATGGGAGTGAGCAGTAGAGGTGCTGATAGGATGGGAGTGGGCAGTAGAGGTGCTGATGGGATGGGAGTGGGCAGTAGAGGTGCTGATGGGATGGAGCGAATGTTGTCACGTTGTGAACCAGTTTCTGGTGTTTAACTGGATACACAGTGATAATAGTTTACTGTGTGTTGTTGCCAGAGATCAGCAGTGGCCGCCATGAAGTTCTTGACAGCGTCGCGACCGCCGTGGTTCATTCAGGGCCAGCAGCAGGACTGCTCCGAGTTCCTCAAGTTACACAGTGCTAATAGTTTACTGTATTGTGTCCCCAGAGACCAGCTGTGGCACCCATGAAGTTCCTGACAGCGTCACGACCGCCGTGGTTTGTTCAGGGCCAGCAGCAGGACTGCTCTGAGTTCCTCAAGTTCCTCCTGGACCAGCTCCACGAGCAGCAGCTGGAGGCCAACAAGAAGCAGGCCAAGGTCGCCAACGGTCACGTCCCCAACGGCAAAATACCCAACGGCTCTCCAGCAAAGAGCAAAGACAGCGTGAAGAAGGTGGAAAACGGTGTGGTCCCCAACGGCCACGGCTCTTGTCGTGTCGGTGGTGCCAGCTCGTCGCACAAGGCAGAGAGTGAGAAGGATTCCACGCTGGTCGGGGAGGTGTTCGGGGGCAAGGTCAGATCCACGCTGCGCTGTCTGTCATGCAAGCAGGAGTCACACCGGGTGGAGGATTTCACCGACATCCCCCTGGCCTTCCCCGACGCTGCGGCCACCAGCTCCTCCTCCCCCATCTCCCCCAAGTCCCTGGTGGGGGGAGGGGCCCACCTGCCTCAGGGGGATCGCCCCAAACAGCAGGAACCCGCCGCTGTGAGTTTAGCTTTCTCTTTCCATCTGATGATAGAGTTGTTTGTTGTTTTTATTGTCCCTACAACCCGTACAGCGGAACCCCTCTTTTAATGCCTCCTAAAGTCTGAGATTATCAGGTCTTTAAAAGGAGGGGGTCTTTAAATGGAGTGAGTCTTTAAAAGGAGGGAGTCTTTAAAAGGAGGGGGTCTTTAAATGGAGGGAGTCTTTGAAAGGAGGGGGTCTTTAAATGGAGGGAGTCTTTAAAAGGAGGGGTCTTTAAATGGAGGGAGTCTTTAAAAGGAGGGGGTCTTTAAAAGGAGGGGAGTCTTTAAAAGGAGGGAGTCTTTAAAAGGAGGGAGGTCTTTAAAAGGAGGGGGTCTTTAAAAGGAGGGGGTCTTTAAAAGGAGGGAGTCTTTAAAAGGAGGGGGTCTTTAAATGGAGGGAGTCTTTAAAAGGAGGGAGTCTTAAAATGGGGGTAAATTTACAGAGGCATTGAACAAAAAGTCTGAACAAACAGGGTCTTAACAGTATGGCTATCCAGGACCGATGCAAGTTTGTGTTTGTTTTCAGTTGCATGGTAGTCGTGATGAAAGAGACGTTTGGCTTTTCTTTGCTCTTAGCGTAGGATAGTACATGTATCTGAGCTTTGGCAGGCGCTGGATAGCACACGTATCTGAGCTTTGGCAGGCGCTGGATCGATGAGCAGACAAACATATGAGCAGGAATGGTGTTTTAAGGCAATAGAACACTGTGAACCATAGGTATAAGGGGAGAACACTCTTTCAACTACCCATTTCACAGCGGCATTTCAAAGGCAACAGAAAAGAAAAGAAAAAAGAAGGTAGAGTACAAGAAGTGAAATCAGGGAGATGAACTGTAAACGCACAAACAGCAGTTATTCTGGCTTGTAAGTATATCAGGGAGATGAACTGTAAACGCACAAACAGCAGTTATTCTGGCTTGTAAGTATATCAGGGAGATGAACTGTAAACGCACAAACAGCAGTTATTCTGGCTTGTAAGTAGTGCATCACACTCATGGAGCTAGACCTTTGGAGTAAGACCGTCTGTTTCATTTTCAGGACTGCACCAAAGAGGCGTCAACAGAACCAACAGCCGGCAAAACGGCCAAAGCCACACACCTCAACGAGTTGCTGAGTCACTACCTGAGTCCCGAGCGCATGGAGGGAGACAACCAGTACCACTGTGATCGCTGCGGGCGACTGCAGGACGGGGAACGCACCATCAGCATCATCGACTCTCCGCGATACCTCATCCTCACCCTCCTGCGCTTTGCTTACGACACTAAGCAGCAGACACGCTCAAAGGTGGGTTACACAGAAAAGAGATTGAGTTTCTGCTTACCACACAAAACTGCAGACACGTTCAAAAAAGGGTTACAGAGAAAAAAGATTGAGTTTTTCGACTTACGACACTAAACTGCAGACACGATCATGGGTGGGTAACAGAGAAAACAGATTGAGTTTTTCGACTTACGACACTAAACTGCCTGTGACTGTGATTTCAGGTGTTCAGAGAGGTGACGTGCCTGTGACTGTGTGATTTCAGGTGTTCAGAGAGGTGACGTGCCTGTGACTGTGTGATTTCAGGTGTTCAGAGAGGTGACGTGCCCGCGCACCCTGGCGCTCCCTGTGCAACCAGACACGCCAGACACGGCCAACTCTTCCACAGCGGCCAAGCGCCGCAAGAAGCTGCTCAACCACCTCAACCCCAAGCTGCCGCCCAGCGTCTCTCCGTCCCCGGAGAACTGTGAACTCTACGGACTGTGCTCCGTTGTGGTGCATTCTGGGGCTTCGTCGGAGTGCGGCCACTATTACTGCTACTCCAGACACTCACACGCCACCGACGTGGATTCCGTCATTGACAGTTTGGACAAGAGCGTAGCTGCTGCCAGCTGCTCTTCAGCCACCGAGGCAGACAGGTCGGCGTCAGAGGTAGACTTTCTGGAGGACAAGTGGTGTTTGTTCAACGACGCGCGAGTGTCGCCGGCCACCTACGCTTCGTTTAGCAGCGTCACCAAGCGCTTCGAGAAGGACACGCCATACGTGTTGGTGTACCGCAAGCTGTCGCTCCACTCCCAGGATTCCAAGCCCCAGGGGGAGCCACCGCTCAGCCAGGAACTGCGGGACGAGGTCAACAAAGACAACACGCAGTACCTCAAGGTGGGTTCAGCAGTCGGATTACAGTGTTCTGGATGATCGAACGTGTAGCAAAGACCTGTACGCGTAAGTGTAGATATTGCGTCACCCTTGACTCACTTTTTCTCTCCAATGTTCCAAATCATACGTTGTTTTGCTCCCACCAAGACGTGTAGATCCGTCGCGATATAACCTTGAATGGTTGAAAACGACGTTAAACACCAAATAAAGAAAGAAAGACGTGTAGATCTTGGCAAACGCGAGACGTAAAAAAGAGATTTGATGACGTTACCCATATACGTTCCCGTGCATGGGCTCAAAAGTTTCACATCTAGATGTCTGTTGGAAAGTCTTCGGGAACTGACTACATTGTTCAGGAAACATTTGAAACTTCATCATGGAAATGCTCAGAAAATGTGCTGGGCAAAAAAAAAAGACATATTTTTCATAGTTTCCTACAGATATTTTCTACTGTTCTGCTAAGTGACCCCTAGACAACTATGTCCCTTGGAAGCTGTCTTCCCTACGACAATTGCTTGGGGGAAGTTATATGGGAGCAGGTTTTCCCGGGGGCAATTAGCCTAGAACAGTAGAAAATATCTTTAGAAAACTATGAAAAATATGTCTGCTTTTTTGTTTAGCAAATTTTCTGAGCATTTCCATGATGAAGTTTGAAATGTTTCCTGAAGAATGTAGTCAGTTCCCGTGCTTCTTGATTGTATTGATCACCGCTTTTTGCGCATGAACATGTTTCTGGACCAGCTTGTTCCATCCAGCTTGTTCCATCCAGCTTGTTCCATCCAGAGAGAGAGAGAGAGTCTGTGTGTGTGTGTCTGTCTGGCTGTGTGTGAGTCTAGACTTTGTGTGTGTGTGTGTGTGTGTGTATGCATGTTTTTGTGTGTGTGTGTGTGTGTATGTCTAGCTGGCTGTCTGGCTGTGTGTGTGTGTGTATGAACCCATGTATGTGTGTGTGTGTGCGTGTGTATATGGTGATCTACCTATATCACCCTGTCCCATGTCTGTCTCCCTGTTTGCATCTATAACTGTCCACACCAACACACTGTCCACACCAACACACTGTCCACACCAACACACTGTCCACACCAACACACTGTCCACACCAACACACTGTCCACACCAACACACTGTCTACAATGGGGGGCCCGGGTAGCTCAGGTGGTAGAGCACTGGACTTGTGATCGAGAGGTTGCTGGTTCAAATCCGGGCCGGGACGGACATGGGTCAACTTTATGTGCAGACCCAGAGACGGTATCCATCTCCCACCCCCGTGTCACCACAATGGCACGTTAAAGATCTTGGTCATTCTACCATAAGTGCAGATGGCTGATACCACCTAAACACGCATACATCAAAAAGCCGTGAGGGCGTAAAACTCGAATCGTATAAACCAATTCATGTCCAATATAGGCAATTAAGACCTGACGGACAATAAGCCCCTTAACATTTACTTTTTTTTACTGTCTACAACACTCTCTCCCTGCGTGCAGGAACAAGAGCTGGCGGCCAAGGCTCGAGCCAGTCGCAAGCGGTCAGCCTCCACAAGCTCCACCACCTTTGACCACTGGCACGACTCTGACTCTGACCAGGGTCCCCCCGGCAGCTGTGGGGGAGGAGGGGGGTTGGGGGGAATGGGGAACTCGGGCCCCCGCTTTGTCTGCTGACTTGACTAGGATAAGCAAAACCAAAAAATATTTCATTTTGTAGTGTTCTTTTTCATCCCTCCCTCTCTCTGCTGAGCTCAAGGTGTCCAGTATCGCGGTGACGATCGTGACCTCGTGTGTCTTGCTTGGGTGTGGGTGGGGATGAAAAGAGAGCTGGAGATACGGTTGTGTCAGCTCATTCGGTTCTCATCTCAAGTCAGCTTTCTTTTAAAACAAAGATTCCTTCCCGTTTGAACAATCATTTCTGCCATCACAGATCTGTCGAGCGTTTCACACAGAATGGGGCGTCCTTCCCGTGTGAACAATCATGTCTGCCATCACAGATCTGTCGAGCGTTTCACACAGAATGGGGCGTCCTTCCCGTGTGAACAATCATGTCTGCCATCACAGTTCTGTCGAGCGTTTCACACAGAATGGGGCGTCCTTCCCGTTCAACACATTCCAACACGCAACAGCGTGGCTGCATTCTGTGGAGAGCGGGGCAACAGCGTGGCTGCATTCTCTGCACAATGGTTTAATTTTGCTGAAATAAGTTTTGTTTGTTGACACTGGTGTCGTTTATGAAATTAATTCAACAACAAACAAAAACTCTGCACAAAAAGTAGCTAGGCCATTGAATTTGGCTATGTGTTGAAGTGGAACAATGCCCTTATTCCATGCCAAAGTCTGGGCAGAGCTGGGGTGGCCGACATGCTGGGGTGGCCGACATGCTGGGGTGGCCGACATGCTGGGTACGTGAGAAGGAGGGTACATGTAAGGACACAGTCACTTTGTTTTCTCTATTTGAATTTGTTATTATTGTTGTGGAGAGACACTTTGTTTTGTGTTTGATGTATGACAGCACAGACAAGGTGTAACACACAGCGTGGGGCGTTTTGTCATCCAGTCACTTTCTGTAATGTGTGTGCTTTTCAGGTCAGCATTGCAAATTTGACCCCAACCCGATTCATTTGAAAACATATCCCATCAGTATTATATATTTATGACTGCAACAGCCGCATGAAAACATTGTTATTTTACTTGGTCTTGCCACATGCTTTAAATGAGTTCTCTGAATATATGTAATATGTTTTGTTAGTTCACGGACAGAATTGAAAAAGACTTTACCGGGATAAGCAAAACCAACAAAAGTTCATTTTGTAGTGTTCTTTTTCATCCCTCCCTCTCTCCGCTGAGTCAAGTCCCTTGGTTATGTGATGAAGTTTCACTGAATGAAATAAACTATAAACTACATGTGTGTGTATTTTGTTTCACAGTTGTGTGAATCATTTTTGTTCCTATGTGCTGACCGAGGTTTTCAAACTTCTTCTTCTTCTTGTCGATCACTCACATGTTGTTTTCAAACTAAGCTGTGTCAATAGGCTGGATCAATAAATACAGGGGTACCTGCGATGAAAGGACGCCCTTGGGACCAGTGTCCCTACATTGCAGGTGGCCGGTCACGACAGGTATATTTTGGTCGAGATAATAGAAAAAGGGACAACAGAATGTGTCCTTTTAAGGGAGGTGTCCGCTCATCAGAGGGGCCACACATCGCAGGTACCTCTGTAGTACGTACCCATTGAAAGGCCTGTGGCGGGTTTTTTCACGTACCAGACGATTATTTAAACAATGTATAATATATTGCTTGCATGAAGCCCAGTATGTGAATGAGAAAAAGACTGTGTGTGTGGTGTGTGTGTGTGGTGTGTGTTGACTGGGTGGCCGAGTGGTAACGCACTTGCGAGAGGTTGCGAGTTCGACCCTGAGTCAGGGCGTTAGCAATCCCCTTTCCTAACCTAGGTGGTGGGTTCAAGTGCTAGTCTTTCGGATGAGACGAAAAACCGAGGTCCCTTCGTGTACACTACATTGGGGTGTGCACGTTAAAGATCCCACGATTGACAAAAGGGTCTTTCCTGGCAAAATTGTATAGGCATAGATAAAAATGTCCCACAAAAATACCTGTGTGACTTGGAATAATAGGCCGTGAAAAGTAGGATATGCGCCGAAATGGCTGCGATCTGCTGGCCGATGTGAATGCGTGATGTATTGTGTAAAAAAAATTCCATCTCACACGGCATAAATAAATCCCTGCGCCTTGAATATGTGCACGATATAAATTGCATAAAATTAAAATAAAAAATAAAAAAATAAATTCATGCGCTTAGAACTGTACCCACGGAATACGCGCGATATAAGCCTCATATTGATTGATTGATTAAGTGTGTGTGTGTGTGTATGTTTGTGTATGTGTGTGATGAACGTTTGGAAGGAAGTGCAAAAGCAAATGTAGGTGTCTTCTTCTTCTTCTTCTGCGTTCGTGGGCTGAAACTCCCACGTACACTCGTGTTTTTTGCACGAGTGGAATTTTACGTGTATGACCGTTTTTACCCCGCCATTAAGGCAGCCATACGCCGCTTTCGGAGGAAGCATGCTGGATATTTTCGTGTTTCTATAACCCACCGAACTCTGACATGGATTACAGGATCTTTTCCGTGCGCACTTGGTCTTGTGCTTGCGTGTGCACACGAAGGGGGATAAGCCACTAGCAGGTCTGCACATAAGTTGATCTGGGAGATCGGAAAAATCTCCACACTTAACCCACCAGGCGGCCGCGACCGGGATTCGAACCCTCGACCTTCCGATTAAGAGGCCGACGTCTTACCACCCCGCCACAGCGCCCGTCAAATGTAGGTGTAACTGTAAGAGATGATAAAAATGTTGATCTTGAACTAAACACCATATAAATGTATACTTGTAGAATGCTACCGTAAAGCACCATTTTGTATGTATTTGTTTTTTGTGCCAGATATTGTGTTTTGTTTAAACCAGTTCATCCTCTGTGTTTTTCAAATTATTTTGAGAAAAAATTAGAGATCTGAACTGATCATACTGTGTGATATTACACGCAGCGTGTATCTCCATTTAACTCAGTTAATATATTATTACAAAATAGATTGAATACTAATGTATAGGGCAAACGAACATGAACCGTACAACAATGTCTCTGTTTTGTCTGTCTCAAAGTGAAAGTATTTTATTTGTTACACAATAAGGATATGAATATGCTTGTTGGTTGTTTGTACAAAATAAAAACAAAAACATTAAAAGAAAGAAACTGAAAGGGCTGGCTTACACAGTCCATGTACAAATAAATATGCGCACGGATGAGTGTAAAAAAAAAAAAAAAAAAGGCAATGGAAATAGAATGCTTGTTCTTCTTCTTCGGCGTTCCAGGACTTTTTGGCCTCAGGTCAGACTGAAATAGAATGCAAATTTCAACCACAACCCATTGCTTCCTGCACAGAAGGTCAGACTGAAATAGAATGCAAAGTTCAACCACAAGCCATTAATTGCTTCCTGCACAGAATTAGGCTGTCTTCCATACTTTCCCATGACATTTAGTAACCCCACCCATTTCAAACTATAAAACAATGTAGCAAAGTAATCACAGGAAGGTTTTCAAAACTGTTAACTCACAAACCTCTCAGGAAGCAGGTAGAAATGAAAACGGATAAACATGTTATGAAGCTGGAGGTAGTGTAATATGAAGCTGGAGGTAGCGTAATATGAAGCTGGAGGTAGCGTAATATGAAGCTGGAGGTAGCGTAATGATGCTGGAGGTAGTGTAATATGAAGCTGGAGGTAGCGTAATATGAAGCTGGAGGTAGTGTAATATGAAGCTGGAGGTAGCGTAATATGAAGCTGGAGGTAGTGTAATATGAAGCTGGAGGTAGTGTAATATGAAGCTGGAGGTAGCGTAATATGAAGCTGGAGGTAGCGTAATATGAAGCTGGAGGTAGCGTAATATGAAGCTGGAGGTAGTGTAATATGAAGCTGGAGGTAGCGTAATATGAAGCTGGAGGTACTGTACTATGAAGCTGGAGGTAGCGTAATATGAAGCTGGAGGTAGCGTACTATGAAAGCAACACTGAAACTAGCTACAGTGGAACCCCCTTTCAAGTCCTCCAAACATGTGAGAAAATCACGTCTTAACAAGGAGGGAGTCTTGATGGGGGTACATTGACAGATCGGTTATGAACATAGTCTGAGGAAACAGGGTCTTAACAAGGTGGGAGTCTTAAAATGGGGGTTCCACTGTAGCATGGTGCACAGCATATTTCTGGGATCTGCATGCGGGGTTTTTAGTGGGCGAGGTTAAACTGGGCCCCACAGTAAGCTGTCCTTCCAACTTTGATTTGTATGCAATAACCCGTGTAATGTCACAGGCATATCTATGTCTCTGGTAATGAGTATGAGGATTGTTCAAGTTACGATTTTCGATGAATGAGACGGTTGTGCTTCCTGAATGTGTAGCGTGTTGTGCTTCCTGAATGTGTAGCGTGTTTTGTCTTCATGTCTGTCCACCACTACTCAAGACCTTTACATACTGATACAACCTCTGCTTGAATCATCAAATAAAGATGTTGAAAGTAACCCTGTGTGTGTGTGTGTGTGTGTGTGTGTGTGTGTGTGTGTGTGTGTGTGTGTGTGTGTGTGTGTGTGAGCACACTTGCGCTCACAATTTACCTATATCTACTCAAATTAAAACAACGTTTAAAAAAGAACAAAATATCTTTACTCACGAAGACAAAGACAGCACAAATCCACATGAAGTAATGTCAATCAAACAACTCTTGGAACCTGGTTACAGCCAGACGCTTCCCTTGCATTATACATATTGATTGTGTTCGTGTCTCACATGCTTTTCGTTTTGGTCATTCCCACAGTGAAAATAAGCCACAGATGTAGACTTGCACAATAATGAAAAGAGACGGCACGAAGCTGTCACTCAAAAAGCAATACAACAGGTGAGGATAACATGATTGTTCCATTGAACCGACGCTGTTGGCCAACTTCACTCTGAACTGGGCCACATGGCTGACCAAACGGGGAGGTGTGACGAGTCGATAGATCTATTGCTGCTTGTGGAAGTGTACCTTTCATCTTTGTATCCCAAATTCTAAAATGCATGTAAATAACACAGCACTGGTTATCTTCCAAGCACCTCTCTCTCTCTCTCTCTCTCTCTCTCTCTCTCTCTCTCTCTCTCTCTCTCTCTCTCTCTCTCTCTCTCTCTCTCTCTCTCTCTCTCTCTCTCTCTCTCTCTCTCTCTCTCTCTCTCTCTCTCTCTCTCTCTCTCTCTCTCTCTCTCTCTCTCTCTCTCTCTCTCTCTGATGCAGTGACACAATAACAAACACCTCTCTCTCTCTCTCTGATGCAGTGACACAATAACAAACACACCTCTCTCTCTCTGATGCAGTGACACAATAACAAACACACCTCTCTCTCTGATGCAGTGACACAATAACAAACACCTCTCTCTCTCTCTCTCTGATGCAGTGACACAATAACAAACACACCTCTCTCTCTCTCTGATGCAGTGACACAATAACAAACACACACCTCTCTCTCTCTGATGCAGTGACACAATAACAAACACACCTCTCTCTCTCTCTGATGCAGTGACACAATAACAAACACACCTCTCTCTCTGATGCAGTGACACAATAACAAACACCTCTCTCTCTCTCTGATGCAGTGACACAATAACAAACACACCTCTCTCTCTCTCTGATGCAGTGACACAATAACAAACACACCTCTCTCTCTCTGATGCAGTGACACAATAACAAACACACCTCTCTCTCTGATGCAGTGACACAATAACAAACACACCTCTCTCTCTCTCTCTCTGATGCAGTGACACAATAACAAACACAAAGACTCCCTCCCTTTTAGGACCTTGTTTTCTCAGACTTTCTTTTCAAAACCTCTGTAAATTTACATCCATTTTCACATTGTGGAGGTATTAAAAGGGAGGTTCCACTGTATAGACAATCGCGCAGCACACTCATACTAGACAATCGCGCAGCACACTCATACTAGACAATCGCGCAGCACACTCATACTAGACAATCGCGCAGCACACTCATACTAGACAATCGCGCAGCACACTCATACTAGACAATCGCGCAGCACACTCATACTAGACAATCGCGCAGCACACTCATACTAGACAATCGGCGCGCAGCACACTCATACTAGACAAATGCGCAGCACACTCATACGCCATTTACATATGAAAAATATCCTCTAAAAACCTCATCTCAATGCAGGTTTTTCCATTTTTATTTATTTTGACATTTTTTATCAACATGCTTAGAACATGCTACAACTTATCAAGGCAAAGCATATAGGTTTGAGCTATAACACAGTCACATCAAAAAGTTCAGGAATATATAATCATACTTTCTTCCTAAAAAGAAAACAAATCCGAAAAACGAAAGCGTGTTCAAATCTTACTCTTGCAGAATATCTTAAATATACAAAACAACTTTCAGTTTCACACTTTCATTCAAAAAGAGTCTAGCGTAAAAAATATTACAAACGTGAGAAATGCTTTTAGCCAAGTAAAACAAATGGGTCCATTTTTTTCACACACGAAAAAGAAAAACATAGAGATAAAAGAAGGTAAATGTATTGTGTGCACTAAGGATTCAGTATTTTGCCACACAGTGAGAGAGCACATCGCTATTCCTCGAAAAGTCCAACAGGAACAACTATGCACAATAATGAAAAGAAACGGCACGAAGCTGTCACTCAAAAAGTCCCCTGCGCAACACTAAACAGTTCAAGCTGGAGTACAGACTTTTAACACAGTTATGACTACAGATCTCACATTTTGATTTGGACTGATATCAAATACTTCTACATCAACACTTGATCAACAACTCTTTTGATAACTAATTTTAAGTTAAAACAAAATGTTGAATTTTCCTCTTTTTCTCGTTTCCTTTTTTCTCTCTCTTTTTCTCTATTCTCTTGTACTTTTTCATGATTTTATCTGTCTGTACAATGTCACTGCATGGTTTTTCTTTCTGGTTTGGATTGATATACTGTGTAATATATCAGCGTCTGGCAACAACCAACAACCCTTAAATAATACATTTTAAATGTCTACCAAATGTGAATTTTTGTCTTTTTCGCTTTTTCTGTTTTCCTCTTCATTCTCTTTTTGTCTTCTCTTTCACTGTTTCTGCTTTTCCCTTTTTTTCTCGTCCTGAAGGATTTATCTTCTTTCTGCGTGCAATGTTTCATTTGCACTTTTTTTTTATATATATTTGTTAGATTGTCTGTTTTACACAAGGAGGCTGATATGAGCTTCTTTTGTGGACATGATGACACATAATGTTATGATTGCCTTCATCACAAGCAAATAACTTTGTTGAAAAGGAACTATGTACTACAATATCTCTTACGTTAAACACACAAAAACAAGCAAATTCACAACCAACAAACATGGCCTGTGGAATACTTCTTTCCTGAAGGTGGGTGAAGAGATGAGTTAATGGAATCTCAGGAAATAACAATTATAATGCTGATGTTGAAATGGCAGAAAATGATGCACATTTAAGATGCAACTACCAAAAGTGTTGTGCCGTCCAATCATGTTATCTGGTCCTCAATAGGCACTCCAACAAGGCCTGTAGGACACGAAGCTGCATCATCATCACCCAAAAGTTTCAAAAGCAATCTTGTTTTTCCAAAATTTTACAACAGATATGACCATCGGAGTCCACATAAAACAAAATGCATATCCACAAACCTACCCTGATATAAATAGTTATCTCAATGAAAAGCCTGCCTTGGTCGCTCTCTTTGAGGTGTCATTAATAAGGTAAAGATGTACCTGGTCTGAGTATTCCCTCAAGACAATCATGTCACACATTGTTCCACACAAGTATCTGCAGAAGACACAGTACATGTTACACTAAAATATCAAATGCTGACAACATTGCCCAAAACCTGAAGAGCTCCATCATAAACACCTTTTCTTGGTCAAATATCTACACAGAAAATGAGTCAGAATATATTGCAGGTGACAACTTGGTTTGGCTGACATATTGCACAGAGGAAAACCTTTTTATAGTGTATTTTTCACCTGAAGAAATTCACTCTTCAGTTTATAATTCCACACAGCACCAAGTTCATTATAACAGAAACACACGACCTAAACACTGAATCACAGTCGTCCACAACTTGGAAAAGTCGCTCAAAAACAGACCTCCTTGTGACTCGATCGGAGTTAACAGCGAAACGACTTTCAGCCTGGAAAGGTCTTTCACCATCACCAAACGTAAAGTCCCTTTTTTACTTGAACTCAACAGTGAAAAGCGATCTTCATGCTCAGTCTCTCACAAACAGTCCCCCTGTTCACTTGAACTCGATGGTAAAAAAACCTTCTTGCTAAAACAGTCCCCCTTTTCACTTGAACTCAATGGTGAACAAATCTTCTTGATAAAACAGCTAGTCCCCTGGTCACTTGAACTCGATGGTGAAGGGGTTTTCCCCGGAGTCGAAGGAGATGTCGATATATTTGTCCTTGGTCCCCTCCTGCAGCACCTGGATCTTCAAGCCCTTCAGCGACTTCTCCTCCTCCTCCTCCCCCTCCCCCGACTCGTCCCCCGAGGCATTGTCAATGTCTCTGTCCAGCTTGGTGAAGAGGTCATCGTCGGGGTTGGTGACGGTCACCCTGATGACGTTCCCGCCCTTGATGAGCTGTCGCTCGTGTGCCATGGCCAGCTGGGTCACCACGCGCCGCTCAACCTTTGGACAGAGTCCGCTCTTATGGTCAGTACAGGGGTCAGTACAGGGGTCCAGTGGAATCCTTCTTTTAAGACATCCCCCCCCCCCCCCCCACTGTAGCTGGCCTCCCCCCACTGTAGCTTCCCCCCCCCTGCACTGTAGCTGGCCTCCCCCCCACTGTAGCTGCCCCCCCCCCCCCCACTGTAGCTGGCCTTCCCCCAGCTGACCCCAGCCCACTGTAGCTGCCCCCCCCCCCCCCCCCCCCCCCCCCCCCACTGTGGCTGGCCTCCCCCCCACTGTAGCTGGCCTCCCCCCACTGTAGCTGGCCTCCCCCCCCACTGTAGCTGCCCCCCCCCCACTGTAGCTGGCCTCCCCCCCCCACTGTGCTTCCCCCCCCCCCCCCCACTGTAGCTGGCCTCCCCCCCACTGTAGCTGGCCTCCCCCCCCCCCCCCACTGTAGCTCCCCCCCTCCACTGTAGCCCCCCCCCCCCCCCCACTGTAGCTGCACCCCCCCCCCCCACTGTGGCTGCACCCCCCTCCCCACTGTAGCTGGCCTCCGTGTTACCAAGGGGAAGCAGGAGAAACATGGGAACGCAACTCTTCCAACCATGTAAAACTTGACACAGTTATTTCCATCATCTATTCAAAGCCAATTAACCATTCAACTGATGAAGAAAGACAAGCCAAAACACTAGCATTACTCACCTCATACTTGATGGAGCGGGCCCCGTAGTGCACGTCATAGCCGTCAGCCAGCACATCCACCACCCTGTGATCCCACAGCAGCTTGATCTTGTGCTTCGTCTCCGCCTGTGTCATGTTCAAACAAATACACAACTTGATCTTGTGTTTCGTCTCTGCCTGTGTCATGTTCAAACAAATACACAACTTGATCTTGTGTTTCGTCTCTGCCTGTGTCATGTTCAAACAAATACACAACTTGATCTTGTGTTTCGTCTCTGCCTGTGTCATGTTCAAACAAATACACAACTTGATCTTGTGTTTCGTCTCTGCCTGTGTCATGTTCAAACAAATACACAACTTGATCTTGTGTTTCGTCTCTGCCTGTGTCATGTTCAAACAAATACACAACTTTAAGCATGCTGTCTATTATCAACATACTCCAGACATACAAGGTTGTCGTCAGCAAGACTGAGACTGGTCTTTTTTGCACAGAATCAAATGACGACATTTATAACAAATGACGTCATTATCAAGATTGGTACACAACGTATTATTGTGCATAATTTCTTTGTGATCCGTTGTGTTTTCGTAAAGATACAGTGTATTTAATCATGTAAGCGAGAGACACTGGCCTAAAAAATGGCGGCAAAAAGCACATTTTCAGAGAAGGATTTTCGATCCTACATCAAAATAAGAACGGCACTTGGTAAAACGGCCGGTGACATACTTGAAGAGCTGAGAACTGTAAGCCCAGGCACAGCACCATCTCGCGCGACAGTTTTTCGGTGGGCAAAGCATTTCTCAACAGGGAAAACGTCTGTGGAAGATGCAAGGGGAAAAGTGAAGAAACCACCTGTAACCGACAACAAAATGGTGTCCCATGTGCAACGGTTAGTTGATGAAGATCCCCGAGTGAGCAGTCATTTTATCGCCGAAACACTGGACATTTCGTCGTCGTCTGTCTTGAGAGTTTTAAAACACAAACTTGGATACACAAAGGTGTGCGCGCGATGGGTACCACATTTCCTCACTGAAGAGAACAAGAGGTGTAGGGTTACGTTTGCCCAACGGCTACTCAAGATATACGACGGATGTGATCAAAAACGCTTGGATGAGATCGTGACTGGAGACGAAACTTGGGTGTACTTCTTTGAGCCAAAAAGAAAAGCTCAAAACAAAGCATGGAGAAAAAAAGGTGCCAATGCCCCTCGGATCGTGCGAAAAAGTCGCTCCGGCAAGAAGGTTTTATACACAATATTTTATAACACAAAGGGCGTCATTTTTCAAAAACCACGCGAAAAAGGCAGAAGCATCACTGGGGTGTACTACAAGGAAAAAGTTCTTGCTGGCATCGTTCGTTACTACAAGATTGAAAGGGATCAAATTACTTCATGATAAGCACCTGCTCACAAATCCAAGGTGGTGAAAGAGTACCTGGAGGAAGAAAACTTTGAAACTTTGCCACATCCTCCCTACTCTCCTGATCTTGCACCCTGTGACTTTTTTTTGTTTCCTCATCTGAAAAGACAATTGGCTGGGCGTCGATTTGACAGTCGATCAGCCCTCGGATCGGCTGTTTTCCAGTGTCTGAACCAGGTGCCAAAAAACGACTTCAAACGGTCATTTCTTGACTGGGTCCAACGACTTAAACTGTGTGTAGCCGCTAAGGGAGAATACTTCGAGGGTTTGAAATAAAAAACAACTGCATCATCTAAAGATTTCCCGGTTTTTGAGACCAGTCTCAGTCTTGGTGACGACAACCTTGTATGCACACACAAACATGCACATATGAGCTCTCAGCTGCCATGTGATCCCACAACTACACACACACACACACACACACACACACACACACACACACACACACACACACATACATCATTCACAAACAAAGATCTGACCAAGTGATTCTGTTTAAAGGCACAGTAAGCCTCCCGTAAACCATCACAGATACTGTCAGGCTTTTACACACAGTACAAACACCCTTCCATTTGAATGCTCACCGAACGGGAACATCCTAGGTGTCCTACGTAAAGAGCGAGCAATTTTCAAAGAATTAATTTTTCGGATTGTCTCCATCTCAATCGGACCCATCCTGAACTCAGGTCAAAAATGAGTTACTTCCCTTCAACTGGCGATAGCCGTGGAGCGATGATTATCAGAATGAATCGGACCGTGGTGCGTTTTGGCGCTAGACCTAACTTTTAAAATCTAAATAATAAATTGACAGCTTCTTACACAAACATTCTTAAATCATAAAAGAAATCTTTTTTCACCAAGACAAGATCAGTACAATTCGAAGTTTTGAAAGTTTGAAAAAAGAAAAGCCCGGAAGCAGGGTCACGCAAGGTCATGGTTTTCGTAGCAGACAGCTGTTTATAGGCAGTGAAAAGCCATCGCTAGAGTTCTTATGAACCACATTCGTTTGTTTCGTGAAAAGTCAGAGGTACATAATAACGTGCTATTGCAGATAAGCTCACAGCGAGCCCCATTCAAATTACAAACTGACGACTGCATTGTGAAAAAGGGAAACTGGATCACACGGGTTCACGATGGCTCAGGGGTAAGATAAACCACGCAAAAATAAATTCTTTAAAAATTGCTCGCTCTTTACGTAGGGCACCTAGGATGTTCCCGTTTGGTGAGCGTTCAAATGGAAGGGTGTTTGTACTGTGTGTAAAAGCCTGACAGTATCTGTGATGGTTTACGGGAGGCTTACCGTGCCTGTAAGGAGTGCTTATCAAAGCAAGCATCAATCCTTTGTGTTAAGCACATCGAATATTCCCAGCTAGTTGTCAGGCATTATGCAGATCTACATGTCCAGTATATTCAGCCAATTAAACTGAATGCAACTTACACCCAAAGATTTTTGTTTAAAGTTGTGGGTAGGGTAACATGTCCCAAAAAATTGGGTAGGCCAAAAGTTGTCGGTCCTTTTTTCAGATCATGCAAGTATGTCCCGTGTTACGGGTTTCCTGAATGCTCAGGTGTACACCAAGTCTGAAGTTTCTCTTCTGTCATATATATTTAGCTCATTTTTGTTGCTGTCTTTTTTTCCGTTTTTTTTTCTTCAAAAAAAGATGGAGACAAGTTATTGGGTCAGCAGCAAAAATAAGGTCAGTCAGGTGATGGAGACCAGGATTTACACCTACGTCTGACCTTTCGTTCCCTATTACCCTCTGCGCCCACTTACCCGCTGCGCCCAGAAGTTGAGTTCTTTGGACACCAGCTTGCTCAGCTCAGCACGTGAGAACGGCAGGAAGTACACAATTTCGTTAATGCGACCCAGAAACTCATCTCGCTGAAAATGTTTCTGTTGAGATTAAGATAGACATAACGTCAAAAATGTTTGATACCACTATCACCTGGTATTTAAATGAGTGTGACAATCTACCTATATGTGAAACTATCCACAGTGAAGAGTAGTTGTTACACAATCTTGAAACAAATATGAAAACAATTCAACTTTTTTTTTAAAAGTGAGATTTATTTTTTTTCTTCCATTTGAATATAACTGATGTGCAGGAAGTTAAATTCTGGGGGAAAAAACCTCCCCTTCATTTCTATTTGATGTACAGGACAATCACATCTGATAACAGAGTCGTACTTTTAAGAACCTAAATGTATTGTTTGGCCTGATGCCTGCAAAGGTCTTGCACAATGAAATGTGGGATTTAGTTTTGACATTGTTCACTTTAAACTTTCTTTTTACGTAGAGGGGGGAATTGAGACGAGGGTCGTGGTGTATGTGCGTGTGTGTGTGTGTGTGTGTGTGTGTGTGTGTGTGTCTGTTTGTGTGAGTGTGTAGAGCGATTCAGACTAAACTACTGGACCGATCTTTATGAAATTTGACATGAGAGTTCCTGGGTATGAAATCCCCATACGTTTTTTTCATGTTTTTGATAAATGTCTTTGATGACGTCATATCCGGCTTTTCGTAAAAGTTGAGGCGGCACTGTCACGCCCTCATTTTTCAACCAAATTGATTGAAATTTTGGTCAAGTACTGTTCGACAAAGCCCGGACTTCGGTATTGCATTTCAGCTTGGTGGCTTAAAAATTAATTAATGACTTTGGTCATTAAAAATCTGAAAATTGTAAAAAAAAAAAAATTTTTTAAAACGATCCAAATTTACGTTAATCTTATTCTCCATCATATTCTGATTCCAAAAATATATAAATATGTTATATTTGGATTAAAAACAAGCTCTGAAAATTAAAAATATAAAAATTATTATCAAACTTAAATTGTCCAAATCAATTTAAAAACACCTTCATCTTATTCCTTGTCGGTTCCTGATTCCAAAAACATATAGATATGATATGTTTGGATTAAAAACACGCTCAGAAAGTTAAAACGAAGAGAGGTACAGAAAAGCGTGCTATCCTTCTCAGCGCAAGTACTACCCCGCTCTTCTTGTCAATTTCACTGCCTTTGCCGTGCGCGGTGGACTGACGATGCTACGAGTATACGGTCTCGCTGCGTTGCATTGCGTTCAGTTTCATTCTGTGAGTTCGACAGCTACTTGACTAAATGTTGTATTTTCGCCTTACGCGACTTGTTTTTTCTTTCGTCTTTACACCTGTTCCTTGTCCCGTTGTGCTCTCACACCGCCCCGTCCCTGCACTCACTGCTCCATCCACCTCTGAATTTCGTTCCGCTGCCAGACTTGTCGATTTTACAGACGCTCCAGGGGGGGATGTCGAGTCGCTGCGGTAGGCTACCCTCGGAAGATGACACAGCACTTCTGCTGAGTCACTTCGACGGTGTTCAGTAGTGGGTCTGTCCCGAGCTAACGGACGCAGCCCACTACCTACCATGCCCCCTACTAACGACATTGACTTTTAAGTCGCGGAGCCAGACTGAGTGAGCGTCCCCTCCAGAGAGCAGACCGCCACCACGTCCCTCCGCCGACCCCCCAGAACGTCACACGTTGAAGACTGAAAGCAGAACTACTATTCAGGGAAGGATCGAACAGGAACACTGAGACCAAGGTCACCATGAGAGCTCCGGGCATGAAGGGCCACAAGAGCAAGGACAATTTATATTTTGGATGATTAATGAGATGAGGATGATTATAATGATGATGCTTTGGATTTCCAATTTGGTTTGAGACTACGTGACAGGGCAGCACTCTACGCTTACTGTCATAATATATCCTGGCGTCAACCAGGCCCGAGAACTGCCGCACCTGCGGTGTTGGTCAGGTATACAGAACCTGAGCACCCTCAACGTCGCATTCGTTAAGTGAATGACACTCGGCTGTGTGATCCCAGCCTTCCCATAGGAACCATAGCACTTCCACTCTGGGTAGGAGCCGACCGTAGCCCGAAAAACCCACATGACCCTGATGGGATTCGAACCTACGACCTCCCGGCCCACAGCCCGATGCGCTAACCACTGCGCTACGGGGGACGGTGTTCACTTTAAACTTGAAACAAGCAGATTTTGCTTACCTTTAGAATCGGCCGGACTACGATGTCCTTAAACTTTCGAGAAACAGTGATGTCATCTAATTCCATGTCATCTGGGGAGGAAAAAAAAAAGACAAATATTAGCACTGAATATGTATTGCAGCATTGCACATCACGTAAAATCAAAGGTATTAAATCTCCTGGTGCCAGAAATCATGTAAAAATGGCTGAGATAGAGGTATAAACACATACAATATTCATTCTGGGAAATAATCATGTAAAATGGCTGAGATAGAGGTATAAACACATACACTATTCATTCTGGGAAATAATCATGTAAAATGGCTGAGATAGAGGTATAAACACATACAATATTCATTCTGGGAAATTATCATACATCTGTCAACAACAGTATGAAACTTGTAAGCACACCTGTAGATTTTCTCTGTACCAAACATGTGTTGTTTATATTTATGATCACAGTGATTTTCACTATACCCTTAGACAACATGTACTTTGCACATCATTTTCTAAAGAAATCAGTAATGAACACATTCTGTTTGTCTGATTCACTGTCTATTTGAAAATGTATCTTCACTTAAGCTATTTTCTTCTGACTGTCGTTTTACATTTAGTCAAGTTATTTCTTTTGCTGAGAAACAAAACTGAGTTGTTTGGTCTGGGTGAGGGGCAGGTGGACGACATTTTGAATTATTTAACACAAATCTAGGTCACTTTTATGAAGTGATCCAGAAGAGAAGTTGTTCAGTCTGGGTGAGGGGCAGGTGGACGACGTCTTGAATTATTTAACACAAATCTAGGTCACTTTTATGAAGTGATCCAGAAGAGAAGTTGTTCAGTCTGGGTGAGGGGCAGGTGGACGACGTCTTGAATTATTTAAGGGCAGGTGGGCCAGTGCAAAATTGACCAAATCGTTCAAAACACTGTTTTGGGTATTTTAGCAGATTATGTTTCCATAACATACCTATCATCCATGTGTGTCAGTGTTTTTGTCAAAAGTGTCCTATTTATCTGTCAATAAAGACAAAATGTGAACATGTGTGGCATTGATTGTCTTCTGTAGTCGATATTCCCCCGCCAAAAAATGTCTCCTTTCAAAGGCTAGTTACGGCTTTGTCCTCAGTAAAACAGTGCATTCACGACATACGAAACTGCGCAGCAGCTCTTGACCTATAACATGACATCAGTGTTTTGATGAATGTTCCATTCACTCAGCCACTTGTCCGTTGCAAAGGCAGCAATCGTAATCGAACGGAAATGTCCTTATTTGGAAGGTACTCGACATCCATTGGTTCGTTTCATAAACCGAAATCGGGAACCAGTTTACTTTGTGAGTGCGCATGCTCAGCTTACGAATTTTGCATACGGAAACTACCGAAGAGACTCTCGGCCATGACGGGAACACCCGAAGTTCACTCGGTTTTACAACATCCTGGTTACACATCAAACGATCGATGACAACCGAAAGCGAATTTTTCCTTGAGAAACAACCTTTGATACGATAACAATGGCTCGAAATAAGAAAGAGGACAATGTCTTTATTAGTTCGGTTAGCAACAACAAGTAGTTCCGCTGGTACTAGGCCAAAGTTTGGATTCTGTCGGTGTTTCCGATACAGAGGAAAGCTTTGATCTCCACGCAGATCCACAGGTCGCCATTTCCGAACACGCCATGCAGCACACTTTTTACGTCTCGGCACTGGCTTGCTTTGCGCTGAATTTGAGTCAGTTTCTGTGCAGTATCTCCTCGACAAGCAAGTTGAGCATTTGCTACGCAAAAAAAACAAAAACAGGAGAAAGTATCCAACATCAGTCAGATTATCGGTAATGTTTGCTGGGCCTGCCATTTCCCGAACGAAACTGGATCAGCAACTGTTTGTATCAATCTGCACTTTCGTAAATTCCGTCACTGTGTGTCATTTTCTTCACCGCGATACACAGTTCATTGCGAAGAGCTTCCTCAGTAAATCGTTCAGATTCCACGTACGATTTGTTGTCAAAAAACAACTCAAACGAAAGTTTCAAACTCATCATCCTCCATCTTGCTTGTCGAAGCACCAAAGTACTGTATCGATGTAAAAACAAAAGCAGAAAACTTCGAGGAAACCAACAAATCGACGAGATAACGGAAGGAAATAAGTCTCGTTCTGGCTCAAGTAAGTTACCGTTAAAAATACTGTTATTCTCGCATGCAAATACAAACGAGAATCGGGTCATTGATACACGTTTAGCGCTGGGGCAGTATCCCCATGCTGGTTGACAGAGGGAAAGAAGGGATGGACGCATAAATTCTCTGCTGGCGTGCTAAAGGCTAAGTAGTTTGCAATTCAAATAAACTAAGCTGTTCATTCATAACACAGTTTTGTCCTTGTGTGTCTGTTTCAATAGTGTTTCTGTGGTGTTCAATCTTCAATGTCGTTTTTCTCAGTTCAGCCATTTTGCCTACGGTTACGTCTTGGGTTACGCGATTTCTCTGGCTGTAATTTAGCTAGAGCAATATTTTCTTTTGTAGTTTGTGCAGAATATAACATTCTGGGGGATTACGAAGGGATTTTGCTGAAATTTTATTATAGTCATATCCAGATTATTTCAAAGAATAATTTCGCAAGCGTTACCCTAAAGTTTGACAGTTGTAACAAAGAAGTGTTCCTAACTCCAAATATAAATATAATAAACAAAATCTGCTTCGTAATCCCCTAGAGCATACCCAGAAGGATAAAATAAAACAATAATTAGAAGTGTGACAATCACATCTGATGAAAATCCGTGTATCTCCTGTACTCCACTTTTGTCTGTATTTTGACTGTTTTTGTCGTGTAAAACAAAAACCAGCAACCGAAAATACAAAAAGTGACTATTCTTTGTCATCATTTGTTCATTTCTTTCATAAAATAACATTCAGACACAATAAAACATTCAAAATTGAAAAAAAGGTAGTGCACTGGCCCACCTCCCCTTAACACAAATCTAGGTCACTTTATGAAGTGATCCAGAAGAGAAGTTGTTCAGTCTGGGTGAGGGGCAGGTGGATGACGTCTTGAATTATTTAACACAAATCTAGGTCACTTTTATGAAGTGATCCAGAAGAGAAGTTGTTCAGTCTGGGTGAGGGGCAGGTGGACGACGTCTTGAATTATTTAACACAAATCTAGGTCACTTTATGAAGTGATCAGAAGAGAAGTTGTTCAGAATGATTAGTACTATCTAATGTAAAAATGACTTGTTTCCAATACTGACCAAGTTTCACGTGTTTTGACAGTCGCTTGGCTTCCTCCCTCAGCTGCGTGGCGTAGTCGGCAATCTCCTCGCTGGCCAGGTTAGAGGTCATGATGAAAATGGCGTCCTTGCACTCGATCGTCTTCCCCTTTCCGTCTGTTAGTCGACCCTGCATGAAAAGTCACAACACGCAAATTATTTCCACACATTAGTAGCTTTTTTCTTTAAAAGCTTGCGTCTTATTTTGATCGGAAGCATTTGCATACAACGTTCCGGATCAACGTGCAAGGCACAAAAATTAAGAATAACTTGCCCTAGAAAGAACTGGTTATATAAAGTTGGCAAAAAAATTATTGCAACAATTTTCGCACGCTAAGAAAAGCATTAAAACGCAATCTATTTTAGTTAAACTTTATATGCTCAAAAAGGTAATTATGTCAGCTGTACATATCATTTGTCCGATTCATGGTACTGTGTATAGGCATCCCGTGACATCCTGTCAAACAAGGTCACCCCTAAAATCGACCTGACAAAAACCATAGCCCCGTATTTTAAAATCTGCAAAAAAATCAGAATATGCACAAACCAAACACTTCTAACAACCATTGGAAAGGCCATTCAATTTCCTGTTCAGAACATTTTGTTTTATGCACCTGACTTCTTTAGTCATTATGTAGCCTTTTGTCAAAGGCGGTAGGTGTCAACCGTTTCAGAGGCCAAAAAAGGCACGTTTTGCGGCCATTTTTGAGGGGGTCCTCCACTCAGAGCCATATCTGCTCAAGTTTTTAATGATTTGGTTTGGAAATTTCAGAAGTTATTATAGGCTGACAAAAATGTGTGTAGCTTTTTGCGAATGTGCATACTTAGCGTGTCGTATTACGTAACTTTTCCAAAAGAACTAAACAAATATTCATATTATGAACTACTAATAAAACATATTAATATTTTAGTATGGAAAATTTACAAATATTGTCCTTAAATGTTCGAGGATTGAGAAATGTTACTAAAAGGAAAAAACTATTTAGTCGACTGAGAGAAGGAAGATATGACGTAATTTGTATTCAGGAGTCTTATATTACACAGGCAGACGTAGCAACGTGGAAAAAAGAATGGGGAGGTGAATTAATCTCGACTGAAGGAACAAAACACTCGAAGGGTCAACTTATTCTTGTAAGAAAGCAGTTCTCCTTCGATTGGTCCATCGAGTGTCAGCATGAACGAATTGTATCCATAAACCTGTCTATTAATGGAAAAGAAACAACCATTTTTAATGTGTATGCTCCAAGCACTTTCAGAGAAATGAAAATATTTTTTGCTGTTCTTACTGAAGAGATCAACAAAAGTAATTCGATGATTAAAATAGTTTGCGGTGATTTTAACAGTGTTAGAGATAATAACCTTGATATCATTAGTGGAGAAAAACACCCTGCCGCACATGTCAAACTTTTCCACTCTTTTGTCGAACAGTGTGGTCTAAATGACGTCTGGCGTATTTTTAATCCCGAGACCAAGGAATATACATGGTCCAAAATAAATATGAACAAGTTTATAGCCAGACGGTTGGACTATATTTTTACAACGGAAGAGGGAATGGACACAGTGATCGAGACTAATTTAATGTCTGTCCCAACATCCGACCACAGAGGTGTACGTATTACACTAAAACTCTCTAACGGCAAGAAAGGACCGGGTTATTACAAATGTAATAATCTACTGTTGAAAGATAAGCAATATGTGCACAAAATTAATAGTGTAATTGACACTTACCTTGATGAAAATAAGCAGGAGAACCCTGAACAAAAATGGGAATTATTAAAAATAAAAATAAACGAGGAAACGATCCGATTCAGTAAGCAACGTGCAGTTTTCAATAAAAATAAGCAGATTGACACGTACAACAAACTTGAATCTTGTGAATCCGATCTTGCTAGGGAACCTGATAACGTCACTTTACTAAGAAAACGCGAAGAACTTAAAATGCACCTTGAAATTTATGAACAAGAGCGATTGAAGAGCGCACAAACGAGATCTCGAATTAAATGGATTGAGGAGGGGGAAAAGAACACCAAGTTTTTCCTCAATCTAGAAAAAGTACGGGCAAATGCAAAATTATTTCCCAATATTGAATTGGAGAATGGAGACAAGATACATGACCAATTTGAAATTTTAAAAACACAAAAAGAATACTATGCAAACCTCTATAGCCGTGAAATAAACATACCTGATTCGGTTGTATCTAACAGTGTTGACAACTTCCTTGGCGAGTGCGAACTTCCAAAATTAAGTGAAGACGAAATGCAACAATGTGAAGGTATAATTACCATTGAAGAAGCCTCCAATGCTCTTAGAATGATGAAAAACGGGTCTTCGCCCGGTCTGGACGGTCTGACTACTGAATTTGTTAAAATATTTTGGTGTAAACTGAAGGATGTAATTGTGCAATCCTTTAATTACTCTTTTGATCATGGTTCTTTGTCCTACACCCAAAGGGCAGCAGTATTAACCTTATTGCATAAAGGAAAAGATCTGCCAAAAAACAAACTTACAAACTGGCGACCCATCTCACTGACAAACATTGATTACAAAATTTTAGCCAAGTCTCTTGCAAATCGACTGAGCAAAGTAATAAATAAAGTGGTCAATGAGGACCAGGTCGGTTATATGAAAGGAAGGCATGTCTCATCCACTATAAGAACTATAGACGATGTGATTGAATATTGCAGAATTAATAGGAAACCTGGGATTTTATTAGCCTTGGATTTTCAAAAGGCATTCGACAGTATATCCAAAAAATATATGATTTGTGCATTTCGTAAATTTGGCTTTGGAAAAGATTTTATACAATGGGTAAATGTGTTGTTTAATGAAACCAGAAGTTGTATTGTGTATAATGGGTGGCTGTCGGAAAATTTTGATGTAAAATGTGGCATTAGACAAGGATGTCCGTTCTCACCGATGGCATTTATTATTGGTCTGGAATTTCTGGCTATACGATTTAGGCAGAGCAACGAAGTAAAAGGCCTTAATGTAACTTGTAGAAATATTTTAAAAATTCTATTATACGCCGATGATATCACTTTGTTTTTGAGAGACGCGGATGACGTTACAATGGTTCTACAGATTATAGACGTATTTTCGGAAGTGTCAGGCTTGTGCTTGAATAAGCTAAAGTCTGAAGCAATGGGAATTGGATCAAGTAAAAATATCAATTTTAATTTTGAGGTAAAATGTGTTCGGCAGATTAAAATATTAGGAGTAAACTTTAACAGCGAGAAAAGCGCATCCGAAATTGAACTAAACTGGTCAAGTAAAATTGATAAGATTAAGCAAAGCATCTTCACTTGGGAAAAAAGGAACCTGGGCATTCCTGGAAAAATTTGCATTATCAAAACTTTTCTGCTCTCACAGTTAGTTTATTTAATGCAATCTATTTGTATCCCTGACAAAGTGCTGCAGGAAATAAACACAATATTATATCGTTTTCTGTGGAGGAAAAAAGACTGTAATAAAAAAGCATTTGAAAAAGTAAAAAGAGTTGTTTTAAATAGCAGTACCGAAAAGGGTGGTATTGATATGATAGACGTCAAAACAATGCAAAACTCCTTCTTATGTCAATGGTTAAGCAAACTCTCATCTGGCAACCTTTCATGCAAATGGACATGGATCCCAAACAAATATTTTGAAGGGTTCGGTTGTGGCTTTGCCTGCTTTACTACAGCTATTCGACCGTCTAAGTTTAAGGGAATTGGAAGAATAAAATCGATATTTTGGACAGCTGTTGCTCGAACATGGTTAGAACATAATACAATTTCTCAGAACGATTGCGTGCAAGACAACTGCTTATGGAACAATCCAAGTATAAGTTATCAAAATAACGTTCTGTATTATGAGAACTGGGCCCGGTCAGGCATTACGTATGTAGGAGACATGTTAGGTAATCACGGTATCAAGTCCTATCCCGCTATCCAAGCAAGTGTTTACGCTTCACCTGGCCTCTACTTGGAATATATTGTAGTTCGATCAGCAGTATCTGAATATATTAAGAAAAGCAATTATGATCCTAACCAACCTGTATTGAATAGACAAAACAATCTTCTTTTCAATAAAACGAGTATTAAAAGTGCCAGGCAATTCCGTGAATATATTGTTGAAGAAAAGTACACTACCCCGAGATCTATCAACTTCTGGCGTGATATGTTTGGTATTAATGTCGACCAGTCACATTGGAACCTGGCCAAAAATGTAACCCAAGAATCCAGATTAAGAGAGCTGCACTGGAAAATATTACACACGATTTATCCAACAAATGTTCTTCTGTATAAAATGGGAATACGAGATAGTGTGAGATGCCCCTTCTGTCCAACCGAAATAGATTACGTTGAACATTTTTTTGTTAATTGTAAGAAAATAAAAGTGCTATGGAGATACGTTGAACAAATTATTTATGAGAAATATAAAATAAGAATAGTCTTTGGAGTAGAACATATTTTGTGTGGTTATATTAATGGTGCTGACTCAATAAAATGCAAATATATAAATCACTTGATTTTGATAGGAAAGATGTGCATAAGCAAATATAGATACGGAACTCCCACTGATATTATAATAATGTTTGACAAAGAGAAACAAATACGAAACGTAGAATAGTGTATCATATATACTTCTTTTCTGGCTTCCCTCACCGCCCCCTCTTTCTTTCGTTTCGCTAAAAGGAGAACGGTACCGGGGTAAAGGCGGAACTTACATTGTCACACTAAACACCACTTGTATGAAAAGAGAACTGTTACTAAGAAAACTTTAGCACGCTTACAATTTGCTTTTCCTCTTACTTATTGTGATTGTTACTATGTTAACTCCATCATGACACCGCCACAAACAACACCTAAGTCAACCCAAACACAGACATATGTAAGACAATAACCAACATTAAAGATGCAAGATTTTGTCCATTGTAGAAAACCACATACAATTGATAAATATATAAAACGCCAATGAAGAAGGACGCTCAGCTGTAGAGAGAAAGAAAGAAAGAAGAGAAAAGGAAGAGAAAAAAAAAAGAATTTAAAAAAATAAAAAAATAAAAAAAAAAATAAAAAAAATAGGGTTTCATTCTTTTCATTTATTTTTCAGCTTGAAGCGGACTGCATGCAACTGAGGCAAAAAAAGAAAAGAAGAAAGAAAAAAAAGAAAAAAAAAAAGAAAAAAAATATTCATATTAATTCAGGGTTTTAGGTTAAAAAATTGTGACTTTGCATGCTAAGCACAATCTGGATGAGGCAATAGGTGCCAAAGTTTGAGGCAGATCCGAGTGCTGGTTTACATTTGCTGGAGATGGGAACACGCATGAAAAATTATCGATCACCATCAGTGGTACTGAGTACACTACCCGTGGAGACTAACAGTCCTGGGCCTGTGCTTACTCACCTGTCTCGGATCGCTGTGCTCGCTGTGTTGCGCTTTTGTGACCCGCAGCGAAGGAAGCACAGGCCAAGGACAGTCTATCTCCACAGCTACTGTACGCATTACCAAGGACTGTGATCGATACATTTTCTTGCGCGTTCCCATCTCCAACAAATGTAAACCAGCACTTGGATCTGCCTCAAACTTTTGCACCTATTGCTCCAACCATTTTTTGCTTAACATGCAAAGTAACGATTTTTTAACCTAAAGCCCTGAATTAATATGAATATTTGTTTAGTTCTTTCGGAAAAGTTACGTAATACGACACGCTTATTATACACATTCGCAAAAAGCACCACACATTTAGGTCAGCCTATTGGTAATAACTTCTGAAATTTCCAAAGCAAATCATTGAGAACTTGAGCAGATATGGCTCTTTGGGTGGAGGACCCCCTCAAAAATGGCCGCAAAACGTGCCTTTTTTGGCCTCTGAAACGGTTGACACCTACCGCTTTCGATACAAGGCTACATGAAGACTAAAGAAGTCAGTTGCATAAAACAAAATGTTCTGAACAGGAAATTGAATGGCCTTGCCAATGGTTGTCAGAAGTGTTTGGTTTGTGCATATTCTGATTTTTTGCAGATTTTAAAATACGGGGCTATGGTTTTTGTCAGGTCGATTTTAGGGGTGACCTTGTTTGACAGGCTGTCACGGGATGCCTATATAAAGTACCATCAATCGGACAAATGAGATGTACAGCTTACATAATTACCTTTTTGAGCATATAAAGTTAAACTAAAATGAATTGTGTTTTTATGCTTTTCTTAGCGTGCAAAAATTGTTGCAATAATTTTTTGGCCAAGTTTATATGTGGGTGAGAGGTCAGTCCAGGAAAGCAAATTTTCAAATTATTGTCCATCAATGCCAATAAAACAGCTGTATTATTCAACTCATGTACAGAGCATATGACTGTCTAGAATTTCACCATGTCTACACTTGTAGCTATGTAAATAAACAACATCAAACAACTCCCTAGCAGACCACAGGCCCTGTGGGTGAGCGATCTCGCTCGTGTTCACCGCTGTTTCAGAACATAGTCATTGTATAGGGAGGTCCCTGCAGCAATTAAACTTTCCAATTTCTTCGTCATTCAGTATGATCATTCTGCAAGCCAGTCCAGTGATAAGTCATTCAGCAAGCAGAAAGAACTGTATAACCAATCAACACGTCTATTGACATCAAGGATCTGCTACATCCATCACATCTATTCACACACATAAGAACACAGCCAGCACTCATCAGATCTATTCACATCCACAATTTCACTAACCAGGCATGGGAATTGGAAAAAGTAAAAAAGGCTGAAAATGTGTAAGTAATACATGTATCAAAGTCGACGGCGCGATGAGCATAGCCTGGTCCGGGGGCATGCTCCCCCGGAAAAATTGTTCTCTAAAGAACCCAAATGGTGCAATTTGGTGTCATCTGAGTGTCACAAAGATGTGAGTAGGATATTTCGAGATATGTTGAGCTGTGTAATATGTCGTGATTTTAACCTCCCGAAAGATTGAATTGTGATGCGTAGGACAGGTTAGAAGCGATATCACGGGTTTCGTGTGTTGCACGAGGAAATAGCCCTGGTTTAAACAGAATAGTGTTTACGAGTTGGAAAGATATAGCTGGTTTTGAACTAAGATATTCACAGCGTTTAAGATTCTCAACCGAGGAGGTTGTTTAGCGCGTGTCGGTCTTGTTCGGGGAACAAGCACTCCTTCTGGAGACGGTAAAGGTAAATGATTTATTATGTTGTATATTATTGAAGCTTGAATACATAGCTGGAATGTAAAATGTTAGTGTATGCAAAGTGCACTAAATTCTAGTGTGAAGTTTTTAAGAGAATTCTTGTTGAGATTGTATCACGGTTTTTGTTGGGTAAATTCTTGAACATAAATGTTGTTACGCATTTATGTTATGTTTAAGACGGTGATGCTATGTATGGTAGTGTTATTAATGGATTAAGTGATTCATGGAATAAGTATAGCTTGGATATTGACTGTGGACGGAATGACATTTCTTTCTTTCTTTCTTTATTTGGTGTTTAACGTCGTTTTCAACCATTCAAGGTTATATCGCGACGGGGAAAGGGGGGGGGGGGGGGGGGGGGGGAAGGAATGGGATAGAGCCACTTGTTAATTGTTTCTTGTTCACAAAAGCACTAATCAAAAAATTGCTCCAGGGGCTTGCAACGTAGTACAATATATGACCTTACTGGGAGAATGCAAGTTTCCAGTACAAAGGACTTAACATTTCCTACATACTGCTTGACTTAAATCTTTACAAACATTGACTATATTCTATACAAGAAACACTTAACAAGGGTAAAAGGAGAAACAGAATCCGTTAGTCGCCTCTTACGACATGCTGGGGAGCATCGGATAAATTCTTCCCCCTAACCCGCGGGGGGTACGGAATGACAAATATGAAGTGATGTCGGAAGTACTTGTGTAATGTTTAGTTGTGAAGGTAGAATGAATGAAGTACTTGTGTAATGTTTAGTTGTGAAGGTAGAATGAATGAAGTACTTGTGTGATGTTTAGTTGTGAAGGTAGAATGAATGAAGTACTTGTGTGATGTTTAGTTGTGAAGGTAGAATGAATGAAGTACTTGTGTGATGTTTAGTTGTGAAGGTAGAATGAATGAGAGAGAGGATACACGACTGTTTAGGAAGAAGAGATGGTTTAAGAGAATGTTGTATTAAGACTTGGGTTAATTCTTTAGGAGTTTCCATGAGGGTGTACGAGGGGCGGACCTCACACGGAAGAGTGCGTGACGATGGTGGAGCAAGAGGCCACATCGGCGCAGATGGATGGACGGGGGAGTCCCCATCGCTACTGGTCATTGAGACGAACCGGTTCTTCTCGCTAATGGCGAAAGAGTGTTTCTCGGGGAGGAACGTGAAATGTGCATAATAGCATCTATAAGGAGAGTTTCTGGGAAATCATCATCTACATGGATTCAGCGGCACAAGGATGTGTAAATGATGGCATGCAGTGAGAAATACGAACTCGTGAGTGTCTGTCAACACCTTATCTTGTGCAGTAACCTATTATTGAGATAGTATGTTTAAGAGAGTTATACCATTTAATCACATCTATTGAGTGAGTGCGATAAGATTGTGTGAACTGTGTGTTCGAGAGGTTGATTGGTATTAATGTTTTGAGGTGAAGAAGTGTGTTGTAATTTGTGAGGAATTAATAAGTCTGTATCCTCCCAAATTCTGTGTTTGAAGTGTGTAGTGCGAAGAGTGAAGAGTCAGTTTAATTAGATAGGGCAGAACACGTATACATAAAAGTAACTCCTTTATTCGCACCATAATCCACTTCATGACACTGAGCTCCAAGTTTGCCATTAAATTCAGTTTTCAGAACCATTTTTGCCTCCCCCATTTATTTTTTCGGCGGACACTTGCTTTTTTGGCGGAACAAAAAAAAAATCGGCGGATATTTGCCTTTCGGCGGACAATTCCCATGCCTGACTAACATTCAGCACATTAACTCACTCCAACAGACCAATTCCCAAAATAACTCCATGTCCACGGGGTTTGTCTGGCTTGTGGAACATGGGGTTTGTCTGGCTTGTGGAACATGGGGTTTGTCTGGCTTGTGGAACATGGGGTTTGTCTGGCTTGTGGAACATGGGGTTTGTCTGGCTTGTGGAACATGGGGTTTGTCTGGCTTGTGGAACATGGGGTTTGTCTGGCTTGTGGAACATGGGGTTTGTCTGGCTTGTGGAACATGGGGTTTGTCTGGCTTGTGGAACATGGGGTTTGTCTGGCTTGTGGAACATGGGGTTTGTCTGGCTTGTGGAAGAGGGAATACCCTTGCCAAAACTTGTGACAATCATTTGGAGTGGCTAATCACTAGCGAGGGGTGTGTCCGAAACACATGCCCCCCTCCAATGTTTGTCAGAGGTTTTGGCAAGGGTATTCACTATGCCACTTCCAATATAATCACTCATCACCTCATCAAAGAGCTGCAGCATGGCGGTGAGGACGTCCGGGTGAGCCTTCTCCACCTCGTCAAACAGCACCACGGCCTTGGGGAACTCCGTCAGCTGCCTCGTCAGCTGACCTCCCTCGTCGTGACCTACATAGCCCGGCGGTGACCCGATGAACTTGGACACCTGTGCGTGAGGGTTACGATAGATGTTCAATTTCAGAGTTACACTGGAACCGCCTTTCATGACTCCTGTTTTGAGACCCATAGTTTTTCAGTTTTCTGTTGACGTCTGTAAATTCACTCCCTCCCTTGTAAAGACCTGCATGATTTTCAGTTTTCTGTTGATGTCTGTAAATTCACTCCCTCCCTTGTAAAGACCTGCATGATTTTCAGTTTTCTGTTGACGTCTGTAAATTCACTCCCTCCCTTGTAAAGACCTGCATGATTTTCAGTTTTCTGTTGACGTCTGTAAATTCACTCCCTCCCTTGTAAAGACCTGCATGATTTTCAGTTTTCTGTTGACGTCTGTAAATTCACTCCCTCCCTTGTAAAGACCTGCATGATTTTCTCCAATTTCTGGATGTCTTAAGGAGAGGTTGCACCGTCCTGTTTGTAGGACTGTGCTAATCCAACACATATTGTATAGTTTGATCAGGAGCTTGAAAAATGAAATAAACAGGCAACAGTAAGTTGGTATTTCATTCCGTTAATTGATTCCATTAAACAGGGGATGTGGAGAGCATCTAAGAAAATTTAGAGCAAACTGCCACCTTTCTGTCTTGTCTGTGTATCGTGCAGTTTGTCAAAGAATTGTATAGGTTATATAGATGTTTAAAGATCTAATGCCATGTTTGATGAAACACTACACAGTGCAAACTGCCACCTTTCTGTCTTGTCTGTGTATAGGTGTGCACTTTGTCAAACAATTGTATAGGTTATATAGATGTTTAAAGATCTAATGCCATGTTTGATGAAACACTACACAGTGCAAACGTTCAGCTATAAAGTTGAAAACAAAGTGCACAAGGATTTTCTAGCTGGTATCGATTTTGTCAATGTGACACTCACCTCGTGTTTTTCTTGATATTCTGACATATCCATTCTTATGAAGCCCTGCAAACACACACTCACCTCGTGTTTTTCTTGATATTCTGACATATCCATTCTTATGAAGCCCTGCAAACACACACTCACCTCGTGTTTTTCTTGATATTCTGACATATCCATTCTTATGAAGCCCTGCAAACACACACTCACCTCGTGTTTTTCTTGATATTCTGACATATCCATTCTTATGAAGCCCTGCAAACAAAGTGGAAGTTGCTAAACATTGTTGTTGATTTTTTTTTTTATCAAACTTTCATCCAATCTGCAAGGATACACTTATTACATAAATCAAAATTCAACACCAATTTGTGTTGTATACAGAAACCTTTCTTTACCTTGGCACCGAAGAAAGGTGAAGAAAGAAAATACATGATCGAGTCTTAATTTGTTGTTCACCAATAAAATATCTCATTAAAATTTAAAAAGTAAAACAAAAAGATTACATGTATAAACTTAAAATAAACTAAAAACAAGAAAGGTTAGTCCATGGAATGTTTATAATCATAAACAAAACAAAACATTCACAAATTGACTTTTATTTTTTAACATAAAGCAAATCAGTTACAGTCTTAAAGAAAAAGAATAAGAAGGAAATAAACAAAGAACCAAAGTTATAATCCCTGAGCAAAAACGTAAAATTACTTTACCTTTTTTAGGTCTTTATGCAGGTACTTTGCCACTTGCTTCGCCAGTTCTGTTTTGCCTGTAACAAGACCACACCAACCGCAATAAAAATACAATCTTCAACGGTTGTTTCAACAGGAAACAGTATACGTAACAACCATTCTCATGTAACCATATTACCTTGCATCCCCTCCCCCCCCTGAACCCCACTAAAAAGCATGTAAAAAATCAAATGAACAAAGGGATTACTTGATTTGAACAGAAATCTTTCTACCACTTTATCCACAGCTTCCAAAACAGCATTGTACATGTTACCAAAAGCACAAACATCTACTGAAAAAGTGAACTCTACCACAACTTACTGGTGCGGTCATATTGGAAGAATCCTGATCTTCCTAACAGTCATTTCAAATACATTACTAGAACCCTAGAAGCTCACAATGCTCGCCAAAAGTATACATGGTATTTCCACAATTATGACGAGCCTATCTGAGTAAGTGAAGTCTAATTGTAGTGTTATCGACCACAGTGTAGAGAGGAAAGGGATTACGTGGACGGAATCCATTCGCTCAGTGACGTATTCCCGCGTTCGCTCATGTCACCCATTCCTCTCGGAATTGTGGGTGACAAAAAAATATATCTCACATATAAAGCTTACCAATGCCAGATGACCCAAGGTACAGGAACACAAGCGGGTGATCTTCATCATACCATCCATTCTGTTTGCGTCGAATGGCTGGGGAAAAAACACAATGAACAACTTGTTAAAATTTATTTAACTGATAACATGCCCAAATCCAAAAATACTCTAACCAATGCATTCTAAAGCAGCGACTAAAAAATCTTAATTTTCTAAACAACACCAAACAGTGTTGCTCCCCCGGTCTCAGGCTAATAACAGGTCAGTTTCACCTGGATTCAAAATTGCATAAACCCAAATGAACTGACATCAAAAGAATTGTTCTGTCAGAAAATATACATGTCAAAACTATTGAACAGTCAACCAGCCAGGGGTGAGAACTAGGCGCCACATCAAACAAATTTGCATCAGCGATCGAAGACCAAGACCTTGGGACAACAATGAACTTCTGATGTTTACACATATGCAGGTACAACGGCTATATACAATGCTTTTTTTTAACACAGTGTAACAGATTTGTACATGAACCAGAAGTTGGACTTCAGTGAATCTATCCTGCTGTGTTTCAGAAAGTAATTCTCTTTGTGTAACGGAGTGCCTGAAGCACAACAATCACCTTTGGAGGCAAAGCCATTCAAACAGGATGGAGTTTTTAGAGCTAATTTCTTAGCCCTACAAAAACTGCTATGGGTACGCAAAGGTTCCCATACAAGAGCATACAAGGAGACAGCAGTAGCCAGATCCTATCACAAACAGAACTCTACAATTCATAGGTGTCTTACCGCCGACTGACGTACATAAAACGCTTGAGCTGCTATAAATAGTCCACGCTCAAGCCGTCAAACAACTCTGCAGAGAGTCTGCTGTGAAGGGTGACGCAGTAGTCTCCCTGTCACATTTGTTAAAATTTGCACAGTTCCGATTTTATTTATCATATTTATTTTGTAAGTACAAGTCCACCTGCAGCGACAGTTCTGATGGCGGTTTCCTGGCCGATGATGGCCTCTTTCAGGCGCAGCTCTAGAGGGAATCTTCTTCTCTCCTCCGCCTCCTCCCTGGCTCTCTTCTCCTCAAACTGCACACGCAACAATTAAAGCTCTCACTCTACCTGTCACTCTACACGCAACAATTAAAGCTCTCACTCTACCTGTCACTCTACACGCAACAATTAAAGCTCTCACTCTACACGCAACAATTAAAGCTCTCACTCTACCTGTCGCTCTACACGCAACAATTAAAGCTCTCACTCTACCTGTCACTCTACACGCAACAATTAAAGCTCTCACTCTACCTGTCACTCTACACGCAACAATTAAAGCTCTCACTCTTCCTGTCACTCTACACGCAACAATTAAAGCTCTCACTCTTCCTGTCACTCTACACGCAACAATTAAAGCTCTCACTCTACCTGTCACTCTACACGCAACAATTAAAGCTCTCACTCTACCTGTCACTCTACACGCAACAATTAAAGCTCTCACTCTACCTGTCACTCTACACGCAACAATTAAAGCTCTCACTCTACCTGTCACTCTACACGCAACAATTAAAGCTCTCACTCTTCACGCAACAATTAAAGCTCTCACTCTACCTGTCACTCTACACGCAACAATTAAAGCTCTCACTCTACCTGTCACTCTACACGCAACAATTAAAGCTCTCACTCTACCTGTCGCTCTACACGCAACAATTAAAGCTCTCACTCTACCTGTCACTCTACACGCAACAATTAAAGCTCTCACTCTTCCTGTCACTCTACACGCAACAATTAAAGCTCTCACTCTACCTGTCACTCTACACGCAACAATTAAAGCTCTCACTCTACCTGTCACTCTACACGCAACAATTAAAGCTCTCACTCTACCTGTCACTCTACACGCAACAATTAAAGCTCTCACTCTACACGCAACAATTAAAGCTCTCACTCTACACGCAACAATTAAAGCTCTCACTCTACACGCAACAATTAAAGCTCTCACTCTACACGCAACAATTAAAGCTCTCACTCTACCTGTCACTCTACACGCAACAATTAAAGCTCTCACTCTACACGCAACAATTAAAGCTCTCACTCTACCTGTCACTCTACACGCAACAATTAAAGCTCTCACTCTACCTGTCACTCTACACGCAACAATTAAAGCTCTCACTCTACCTGTCACTCTACACGCAACAATTAAAGCTCTCACTCTACCTGTCACTCTACACGCAACAATTAAAGCTCTCACTCTACCTGTCACTCTACACGCAACAATTAAAGCTCTCACTCTACCTGTCACTCTACACGCAACAATTAAAGCTCTCACTCTACCTGTCACTCTACACGCAACAATTAAAGCTCTCACTCTACCTGTCACTCTACACGCAACAATTAAAGCTCTCACTCTACCTGTCACTCTACACGCAACAATTAAAGCTCTCACTCTACACGCAACAATTAAAGCTCTCACTCTACCTGTCACTCTACACGCAACAATTAAAGCTCTCACTCTACCTGTCACTCTACACGCAACAATTAAAGCTCTCACTCTTCACGCAACAATTAAAGCTCTCACTCTACCTGTCACTCTTCACGCAACAATTAAAGCTCTCACTCTACCTGTCACTCTACACGCAACAATTAAAGCTCTCACTCTACCTGTCACTCTACACGCAACAATTAAAGCTCTCACTCTACACGCAACAATTAAAGCTCTCACTCTACCTGTCACTCTACACGCAACAATTAAAGCTCTCACTCTACCTGTCACTCTACACGCAACAATTAAAGCTCTCACTCTACACGCAACAATTAAAGCTCTCACTCTACCTGTCACTCTACACGCAACAATTAAAGCTCTCACTCTACCTGTCACTCTACACGCAACAATTAAAGCTCTCACTCTACACGCAACAATTAAAGCTCTCACTCTACCTGTCACTCTACACGCAACAATTAAAGCTCTCACTCTTCACGCAACAATTAAAGCTCTCACTCTACCTGTCACTCTTCACGCAACAATTAAAGCTCTCACTCTACCTGTCACTCTTCACGCAACAATTAAAGCTCTCACTCTACCTGTCACTCTTCACGCAACAATTAAAGCTCTCACTCTACCTGTCACTCTTCACGCAACAATTAAAGCTCTCACTCTACCTGTCACTCTACACGCAACAATTAAAGCTCTCACTCTTCACGCAACAATTAAAGCTCTCACTCTACCTGTCACTCTACACGCAACAATTAAAGCTCTCACTCTACCTGTCACTCTACACGCAACAATTAAAGCTCTCACTCTACCTCTCACTCTACACGCAACAATTAAAGCTCTCACTCTACCTGTCACTCTACACGCAACAATTAAAGCTCTCACTCTACACGCAACAATTAAAGCTCTCACTCTACCTGTCACTCTACACGCAACAATTAAAGCTCTCACTCTACCTGTCACTCTACACGCAACAATTAAAGCTCTCACTCTACCTGTCACTCTACACGCAACAATTAAAGCTCTCACTCTACACGCAACAATTAAAGCTCTCACTCTACCTGTCACTCTACACGCAACAATTAAAGCTCTCACTCTACCTGTCACTCTACACGCAACAATTAAAGCTCTCACTCTACACGCAACAATTAAAGCTCTCACTCTACCTGTCACTCTACACGCAACAATTAAAGCTCTCACTCTACCTGTCACTCTACACGCAACAATTAAAGCTCTCACTCTACACGCAACAATTAAAGCTCTCACTCTACACGCAACAATTAAAGCTCTCACTCTACACGCAACAATTAAAGCTCTCACTCTTCACGCAACAATTAAAGCTCTCACTCTACACGCAACAATTAAAGCTCTCACTCTACACGCAACAATTAAAGCTCTCACTCTACACGCAACAATTAAAGCTCTCACTCTACACGCAACAATTAAAGCTCTCACTCTACACGCAACAATTAAAGCTCTCACTCTACACGCAACAATTAAAGCTCTCACTCTACACGCAACAATTAAAGCTCTCACTCTACACGCAACAATTAAAGCTCTCACTCTACACGCAACAATTAAAGCTCTCACTCTACACGCAACAATTAAAGCTCTCACTCTACCTGTCACTATACACGCAACAATTAAAGCTCTCACTCTACACGCAACAATTAAAGCTCTCACTCTACACGCAACAATTAAAGCTCTCACTCTACACGCAACAATTAAAGCTCTCACTCTACACGCAACAATTAAAGCTCTCACTCTACACGCAACAATTAAAGCTCTCACTCTACACGCAACAATTAAAGCTCTCACTCTACACGCAACAATTAAAGCTCTCACTCTACACGCAACAATTAAAGCTCTCACTCTACACGCAACAATTAAAGCTCTCACTCTACCTGTCACTCTACACGCAACAATTAAAGCTCTCACTCTACACGCAACAATTAAAGCTCTCACTCTACACGCAACAATTAAAGCTCTCACTCTACACGCAACAATAAAAGCTCTCACTCTACACGCAACAATTAAAGCTCTCACTCTACACGCAACAATTAAAGCTCTCACTCTACACGCAACAATTAAAGCTCTCACTCTACACGCAACAATTAAAGCTCTCACTCTACACGCAACAATTAAAGCTCTCACTCTACACGCAACAATTAAAGCTCTCACTCTTCACGCAACAATTAAAGCTCTCACTCTACACGCAACAATTAAAGCTCTCACTCTACACGCAACAATTAAAGCTCTCACTCTTCACGCAACAATTAAAGCTCTCACTCTACACGCAACAATTAAAGCTCTCACTCTACCTGTCACTCTTCACGCAACAATTAAAGCTCTCACTCTACACGCAACAATTAAAGCTCTCACTCTACCTGTCACTCTACACGCAACAATTAAAGCTCTCACTCTTCACGCAACAATTAAAGCTCTCACTCTACACGCAACAATTAAAGCTCTCACTCTACCTGTCACTCTTCACGCAACAATTAAAGCTCTCACTCTTCACGCAACAATTAAAGCTCTCACTCTTCACGCAACAATTAAAGCTCTCACTCTTCACGCAACAATTAAAGCTCTCACTCTACCTGTCACTCTACACGCAACAATTAAAGCTCTCACTCTACACGCAACAATTAAAGCTCTCACTCTACCTGTCACTCTTCACGCAACAATTAAAGCTCTCACTCTTCACGCAACAATTAAAGCTCTCACTCTACACGCAACAATTAAAGCTCTCACTCTTCACGCAACAATTAAAGCTCTCACTCTACACGCAACAATTAAAGCTCTCACTCTACACGCAACAATTAAAGCTCTCACTCTACACGCAACAATTAAAGCTCTCACTCTACACGCAACAATTAAAGCTCTCACTCTACACGCAACAATTAAAGCTCTCACTCTACACGCAACAATTAAAGCTCTCACTCTACACGCAACAATTAAAGCTCTCACTCTACACGCAACAATTAAAGCTCTCACTCTACACGCAACAATTAAAGCTCTCACTCTACACGCAACAATTAAAGCTCTCACTCTACACGCAACAATTAAAGCTCTCACTCTACACGCAACAATTAAAGCTCTCACTCTACACGCAACAATTAAAGCTCTCACTCTACACGCAACAATTAAAGCTCTCACTCTACACGCAACAATTAAAGCTCTCACTCTACACGCAACAATTAAAGCTCTCACTCTACACGCAACAATTAAAGCTCTCACTCTACACGCAACAATTAAAGCTCTCACTCTACACGCAACAATTAAAGCTCTCACTCTACACGCAACAATTAAAGCTCTCACTCTACCTGTCACTCTACACGCAACAATTAAAGCTCTCACTCTACACGCAACAATTAAAGCTCTCACTCTACACGCAACAATTAAAGCTCTCACTCTACACGCAACAATTAAAGCTCTCACTCTACACGCAACAATTAAAGCTCTCACTCTACACGCAACAATTAAAGCTCTCACTCTTCACGCAACAATTAAAGCTCTCACTCTACACGCAACAATTAAAGCTCTCACTCTACACGCAACAATTAAAGCTCTCACTCTACACGCAACAATTAAAGCTCTCACTCTACACGCAACAATTAAAGCTCTCACTCTACACGCAACAATTAAAGCTCTCACTCTACACGCAACAATTAAAGCTCTCACTCTTCACGCAACAATTAAAGCTCTCACTCTACACGCAACAATTAAAGCTCTCACTCTACCTGTCACTCTTCACGCAACAATTAAAGCTCTCACTCTACACGCAACAATTAAAGCTCTCACTCTACCTGTCACTCTACACGCAACAATTAAAGCTCTCACTCTTCACGCAACAATTAAAGCTCTCACTCTACACGCAACAATTAAAGCTCTCACTCTACCTGTCACTCTTCACGCAACAATTAAAGCTCTCACTCTACACGCAACAATTAAAGCTCTCACTCTACCTGTCACTCTACACGCAACAATTAAAGCTCTCACTCTTCACGCAACAATTAAAGCTCTCACTCTACACGCAACAATTAAAGCTCTCACTCTACCTGTCACTCTACACGCAACAATTAAAGCTCTCACTCTACACGCAACAATTAAAGCTCTCACTCTACACGCAACAATTAAAGCTCTCACTCTACACGCAACAATTAAAGCTCTCACTCTACCTGTCACTCTACACGCAACAATTAAAGCTCTCACTCTACACGCAACAATTAAAGCTCTCACTCTACCTCTCACTCTACACGCAACAATTAAAGCTCTCACTCTACCTGTCACTCTTCACGCAACAATTAAAGCTCTCACTCTACACGCAACAATTAAAGCTCTCACTCTTCACGCAACAATTAAAGCTCTCACTCTTCACGCAACAATTAAAGCTCTCACTCTACCTGTCACTCTACACGCGACAATTAAAGCTCTCACTCTACACGCAACAATTAAAGCTCTCACTCTACCTGTCACTCTACACGCAACAATTAAAGCTCTCACTCTACCTGTCACTCTACACGCAACAATTAAAGCTCTCACTCTACACGCAACAATTAAAGCTCTCACTCTACCTCTCACTCTACACGCAACAATTAAAGCTCTCACTCTACCTGTCACTCTTCACGCAACAATTAAAGCTCTCACTCTACACGCAACAATTAAAGCTCTCACTCTTCACGCAACAATTAAAGCTCTCACTCTACACGCAACAATTAAAGCTCTAACTCTACCTGTCACTCTACACGCAACAATTAAAGCTCTCACTCTACACGCAACAATTAAAGCTCTCACTCTACCTGTCCCTCTACACGCAACAATTAAAGCTCTCACTCTTCCTGTCACTCTACACGCAACAATTAAAGCTCTCACTCTACACGCAACAATTAAAGCTCTCACTCTACACGCAACAATTAAAGCTCTCACTCTACACGCAACAATTAAAGCTCTCACTCTACACGCAACAATTAAAGCTCTCACTCTACACGCAACAATTAAAGCTCTCACTCTACACGCAACAATTAAAGCTCTCACTCTACACGCAACAATTAAAGCTCTCACTCTACACGCAACAATTAAAGCTCTCACTCTTCACGCAACAATTAAAGCTCTCACTCTACACGCAACAATTAAAGCTCTCACTCTACCTGTCACTCTTCACGCAACAATTAAAGCTCTCACTCTACACGCAACAATTAAAGCTCTCACTCTACCTGTCACTCTACACGCAACAATTAAAGCTCTCACTCTTCACGCAACAATTAAAGCTCTCACTCTACACGCAACAATTAAAGCTCTCACTCTACCTGTCACTCTTCACGCAACAATTAAAGCTCTCACTCTACACGCAACAATTAAAGCTCTCACTCTACCTGTCACTCTACACGCAACAATTAAAGCTCTCACTCTTCACGCAACAATTAAAGCTCTCACTCTACACGCAACAATTAAAGCTCTCACTCTACCTGTCACTCTTCACGCAACAATTAAAGCTCTCACTCTACACGCAACAATTAAAGCTCTCACTCTTCACGCAACAATTAAAGCTCTCACTCTTCACGCAACAATTAAAGCTCTCACTCTACCTCTCACTCTACACGCAACAATTAAAGCTCTCACTCTACACGCAACAATTAAAGCTCTCACTCTTCCTGTCACTCTACACGCAACAATTAAAGCTCTCACTCTACCTGTCACTCTTCACGCAACAATTAAAGCTCTCACTCTACACGCAACAATTAAAGCTCTCACTCTTCACGCAACAATTAAAGCTCTCACTCTTCACGCAACAATTAAAGCTCTCACTCTACCTGTCACTCTACACGCAACAATTAAAGCTCTCACTCTACACGCAACAATTAAAGCTCTCACTCTACCTGTCACTCTACACGCAACAATTAAAGCTCTCACTCTACCTGTCACTCTACACGCAACAATTAAAGCTCTCACTCTACACGCAACAATTAAAGCTCTCACTCTACCTGTCACTCTACACGCAACAATTAAAGCTCTCACTCTACCTGTCACTCTTCACGCAACAATTAAAGCTCTCACTCTACACGCAACAATTAAAGCTCTCACTCTTCACGCAACAATTAAAGCTCTCACTCTACACGCAACAATTAAAGCTCTCACTCTACCTGTCACTCTACACGCAACAATTAAAGCTCTCACTCTACACGCAACAATTAAAGCTCTCACTCTACCTGTCACTCTACACGCAACAATTAAAGCTCTCACTCTACCTGTCACTCTACACGCAACAATTAAAGCTCTCACTCTACACGCAACAATTAAAGCTCTCACTCTACACGCAACAATTAAAGCTCTCACTCTACACGCAACAATTAAAGCTCTCACTCTACACGCAACAATTAAAGCTTTCACTCTACACGCAACAATTAAAGCTCTCACTCTACACGCAACAATTAAAGCTCTCACTCTACACGCAACAATTAAAGCTCTCACTCTACACGCAACAATTAAAGCTCTCACTCTACACGCAACAATTAAAGCTCTCACTCTTCACGCAACAATTAAAGCTCTCACTCTACACGCAACAATTAAAGCTCTCACTCTACCTGTCACTCTACACGCAACAATTAAAGCTCTCACTCTACACGCAACAATTAAAGCTCTCACTCTACCTGTCACTCTACACGCAACAATTAAAGCTCTCACTCTACCTGTCACTCTACACGCAACAATTAAAGCTCTCACTCTACACGCAACAATTAAAGCTCTCACTCTACACGCAACAATTAAAGCTCTCACTCTACACGCAACAATTAAAGCTCTCACTCTACACGCAACAATTAAAGCTCTCACTCTACACGCAACAATTAAAGCTCTCACTCTTCCTGTCACTCTACACGCAACAATTAAAGCTCTCACTCTACACGCAACAATTAAAGCTCTCACTCTACACGCAACAATTAAAGCTCTCACTCTACACGCAACAATTAACGCTCTCACTCTACCTGTCACTCTACACGCAACAATTAAAGCTCTCACTCTACACGCAACAATTAAAGCTCTCACTCTACACGCAACAATTAAAGCTCTCACTCTACACGCAACAATTAAAGCTCTCACTCTACACGCAACAATTAAAGCTCTCACTCTACACGCAACAATTAAAGCTCTCACTCTACACGCAACAATTAAAGCTCTCACTCTACACGCAACAATTAAAGCTCTCACTCTACCTCTCACTCTACACGCAACAATTAAAGCTCTCACTCTACCTGTCACTCTACACGCAACAATTAAAGCTCTCACTCTACACGCAACAATTAAAGCTCTCACTCTACCTGTCACTCTACACGCAACAATTAAAGCTCTCACTCTACCTGTCACTCTACACGCAACAATTAAAGCTCTCACTCTACACGCAACAATTAAAGCTCTCACTCTACCTGTCACTCTACACGCAACAATTAAAGCTCTCACTCTACCTGTCACTCTACACGCAACAATTAAAGCTCTCACTCTTCACGCAACAATTAAAGCTCTCACTCTACACGCAACAATTAAAGCTCTCACTCTACCTGTCACTCTACACGCAACAATTAAAGCTCTCACTCTACCTCTCACTCTACACGCAACAATTAAAGCTCTCACTCTACACGCAACAATTAAAGCTCTCACTCTACACGCAACAATTAAAGCTCTCACTCTACCTGTCACTCTACACGCAACAATTAAAGCTCTCACTCTACACGCAACAATTAAAGCTCTCACTCTACCTGTCACTCTACACGCAACAATTAAAGCTCTCACTCTACCTGTCACTCTACACGCAACAATTAAAGCTCTCACTCTACACGCAACAATTAAAGCTCTCACTCTACCTGTCACTCTACACGCAACAATTAAAGCTCTCACTCTACACGCAACAATTAAAGCTCTCACTCTACACGCAACAATTAAAGCTCTCACTCTACCTGTCACTCTTCACGCAACAATTAAAGCTCTCACTCTACCTGTCACTCTACACGCAACAATTAAAGCTCTCACTCTACCTGTCACTCTACACGCAACAATTAAAGCTCTCACTCTTCACGCAACAATTAAAGCTCTCACTCTTCACGCAACAATTAAAGCTCTCACTCTACACGCAACAATTAAAGCTCTCACTCTTCACGCAACAATTAAAGCTCTCACTCTACCTGTCACTCTACACGCAACAATTAAAGCTCTCACTCTACACGCAACAATTAAAGCTCTCACTCTACACGCAACAATTAAAGCTCTCACTCTACCTGTCACTCTACACGCAACAATTAAAGCTCTCACTCTACCTGTCACTCTACACGCAACAATTAAAGCTCTCACTCTACCTGTCACTCTACACGCAACAATTAAAGCTCTCACTCTACACGCAACAATTAAAGCTCTCACTCTACACGCAACAATTAAAGCTCTCACTCTACACGCAACAATTAAAGCTCTCACTCTACACGCAACAATTAAAGCTCTCACTCTACACGCAACAATTAAAGCTCTCACTCTACACGCAACAATTAAAGCTCTCACTCTACAGTTGTCTTTGTCTTTGATGCACTTTGCACATTTGAGTGACAGAGAGACAGACACACTATAACACAGACACACTATAACACAGACACACTATAACACAGACACACTATAACACAGACACACTATAACACAGACACACTATAACACAGACACACTATAACACAGACACACTATAACACAGACACACTATAACACAGACACACTATAACACAGACACACTATAACACAGACACACTATAACACAGACACACTATAACACAGACACACTATAACACAGACACACTATAACACAGACACACTATAACACAGACACACTATAACACAGACACACTATAACACAGACACACTATAACACAGACACACTATAACACAGACACACTATAACACAGACACACTATAACACAGACACACTATAACACAGACACACTATAACACAGACACATGCGGAAACACACACACACTATAACACAGACACATGCGGAAACACACACACACTATAACACAGACACACTATAACACAGACACATTTGAGTGACAGAGAGACAGACACACTATAACACAGACACATTTGAGTGACAGAGAGACAGACACACTATAACACAGACACACTATAACACAGACACACTATAACACAGACACACTATAACACAGACACATGCGGAAACACACACACACACATCTATTTATCTGCAAGAGCGTGTGAATTCCACATGCACCTTACAACAAATGGAAGTACAGTAGAACCGCTCCTCCCTTTAAGACCATCCAGCTGAAGACGTCCCCTGTAATAATCAAGACTTTGCTTTTTTTAATTTTGTTTATAACAAAGATTTAGCTCCATTTCTTCTTCTTCTTGTCGATCACTACCTCCATCTTACAACTCACTTCTTTTCAGGACCCCACTATTACTCATCAGGATTCCTCCGCAAGCAATGTTCACACAATGGATTTCTTGCTTCTGACAGTGAGATGTGTTCACCTCCGCAAGCAATGTTCACACAATGGATTTCTTGCTTCTGACAGTGAGATGTGTTCACCTCCGCAAGCAATGTTCACACAATGGATTTCTTGCTTCTGACAGAGAGACTTGTTCACCACTGCAGGCTAGCTTACCTTCTTAGAGGCTTCCTCCATCATGTCTTTCATATCCTTAGTGCGGCAGTAGTCTACTGGCCTGTGACCCAATGTGTTCTCTTTCGTCGGGTCTCCGCCTACCCACAAGGAAAACACGACAAATGAAACCCTAACCAACATTTTTTTTTAAATCCTCAGAGTATTAATTAAGCTATCAGATTGTCACAACCCAGATTCCCTTTTATTACATGCAAAATCAAATAAAATCCTAATGTTTCTTCAAACACCGGTTCACAGTTTCATCAGAATAGCTATATAGTATTATGCTACCAGACTCAAGTACAGCTTACCATATGCAAAATCTCTTTTCAATCCTGCTGTTCTTTCAAGATAGAATAACTCTGACCTCTTTTAACCATGGCAACGAGATGAGCACAAAAGGTTTAGTAAAAGCAGAAACAAGAAGAACAAAAAGTGACAAAGATGATCTGACCGAACTCTAGGATGATCTTGGTGGTTGCTAGATCGTCGGCCAGGACAGCATAGTGCATAGGCGTGCAGTCTCGAAAGTTGGCCTTGTTGCTGAGTCGGTTGGAAAATTCCTCTTCCCGCATGATCAACACTGGCAAAACAAACATCCTGATTTAGCATATGCATGCGTACATAGCGGCATTTTTTCTATTGTTATGAACTACAAACTGACCTGTTTCAAGGGAAACTATTTCAACTTAAACAATGGTAACCCTTTTCATTACTTACTATGCAGCATGTCTAGAATTGTTTTGTGACTGTATTTGAACTGAGATGACAGTCCTGACAGCAAAAAGACAGTAATCTATTAGGTCACTCTCTTTCTCCTTCTCTTTCACTGTGACGCACACACACACACAAACAGATCACTACTTAACAACAGTTAAGCCCGCAGTCATCTAATAGGTCGCTCTCTTTCTCCTTCTCTTTCACTGTGACGCACACACACACAAACAGATCACTACTTAAAAACAGATAAGCCCGCAGTCATCATCACACCAACCCCTACACAGTGTTACGATTGTGGGGGAGAATATGACTCTATAGACTAGTGTAAAGAGTGAACCTTGCAAGGAGTGGAGCTGTTTGTCCCTGGCCATCTGTGCAGGGCTGGTGTACAGGTCGCCTGCGTTGGGGTCAGCTCCGGCCTCCAGCAACACCTTCACTGCCCTGAAATCACACTCACTTGTCAGACTCACTTGTCACACATCAAGGTAAAGAAGGGTGTCCGAACACCCCTGAGTGCACCCATGCACACGATAAAGATCCCACGTTTACAGCGAAAGTCTCAGGGCTTGGAAGCATGAATACATATATGCATGAAGGCAAAGGATTAAAACAATGGGTAGCACCGTACTGTGTGGCAGCTTGCTATCCCCAGAGAGAAAACAATGGGTAGCGCCGTACTGTGTGGCAGCTTGCTATCCCCAGTGAGAAAACAATGGGTAGCACCGTACTGTGTGGCAGCTTGCTATCCCCAGAGAGAAAACAATGGGTAGCACCGTACTGTGTGGCAGCTTGCTATCCCCAGTGAGAAAACAATGGGTAGCACCGTACTGTGTGGCAGCTTGCTATCCCCAGAGAGAAAACAATGGGTAGCACTGTACTGTGTGGCAGCTTGCTATCCCCAGAGAGAAAACAATGGGTAGCACCGTACTGTGTGGCAGCTTGCTATCCCCAGTGAGAAAACAATGGGTAGCACCGTACTGTGTGGCAGCTTGCTATCCCCAGTGAGAAAACAATGGGTAGCACCGTACTGTGTGGCAGCTTGCTATCCCCAGTGAGAAAACAATGGGTAGCGCCGTACTGTGTGGCAGCTTGCTATCCCCAGTGAGAAAACAATGGGTAGCGCCGTACTGTATGGCAGCTTGCTATCCCCAGTGAGAACACAGCCCCAATTTTCATGAGGGTAACCTCACAGGACTATATGATACCAATACCAGAACCAGTGCCAATAGACCTTTTCGGTATCTGATCAACTCTCGCGAGACACGCTCTTTGTTATGCTTTGAACATCGCAAGAACTTCGAACCTTGGCTTGTGCTGCTCGCACGAGATCGCTGTACCACATGCTTTGCTATGCTCTGAAGTTTGCGAGAGATTACGAGAGCTTGGAATACCGATAGGGTCTATACCAAGAGATTGATTGTGAACAGGTTGTACAATACAAAAATACGCTTCGAGACAAGAATCTTCTTCATATGACTTGAACAAATAGTGTGCATGAAGCTTGTTTAGTTTTGAAATTATGCAAATCGCATGTCCTCTTTCTCTCTCTTTAGAGTGATTGCTTCCCTTTGTTTATCAGATATGAGTGTGTGTGTGTGTGTGTGTGTGTGTGTGTGTGTGTGTGTGTGTGTGTGTGTGTGTGTGTGTGTGTATGTGTGAGTATGTGTGTGTGAGTGTGTGCAGGCCTGTGCCTTGGTGGTCGCCCGATGCGGGTTCAAACCGCGTCGGGCGAGTTCAAAATTCCTCTGAAATCGCCCGCTGGGCGGGTTCAAATTTAGCTGAAGCACAAAGTCAAAAGGCAACGCAGCCAATCAGAACGGCCGGCGAACAAAGATCTCGCAAAGATCTCTCGCGGCGATCTCAAAATCTGTCACTTCTCTACTGCCCACTCACCCCCCCCCCCCCCACACACACTTTGAGAAGGACTCAGGACTAGCACCAATCAAGCCCAGACACATTGGCTAGACAGCTACCCTCCTCGCCTCACTTGACCATGTCACCACCCCTCCAGTGCCACTAGCCGCTGGCGATTGCATCAGCAGTCAAAATAGCTATAGGTCACTGACCGCGCAGGGATACTCACTGAGAACGTTTTCTAAAATATGTTCACACCAGCTTTGCAGGGATGCAACTCTGCTGAATCAAAAGCATAACGATCACCTGTAAAAATTCTAGGATCAGGAAATCTGAAAATCTTTTTGTTTTCATTGGGTAATAGAAATGAAATATCATGAATGCTTTTTATTATTTATGACTAAGCTGTGGTAAATTTGGCTGGTATACAACATTCATACTTCTGCTGAATCTAACAGTAACACACATAAAGAAAAAGAAAAAACACCAAGAAAGCAACCTAGACAAACTTTTGTAGTCAGCTTTTTATACTTTTTTTTCACACAACAAAAAACATAATTAAAAAAAAAACATTTTGCTGATTTACTTTTTTTTAAAGTGTGGGTGTTTATGTGGTAAGTGAAGTTCCATAGACCGTCGCGATATAACCTTCGTGGTTGAAAACGACGTTAAACACCAAATAAAGAAAGAAAGAAAGAAGTTCCATAGTAAATGACTTTATAAATTGTGTGGTAGGGGTACATAAAGGGGGTAACTTTCAGTGAGGTTTAGTCTGTGATTGTGTGACAGGGTGTGAATGTTGTTTTGATTTCTTGTTTCTTTGTGGCGGCTTTTAATTTTAATTCTTTATTAAAACAAGGTTAATCATCATTAATATTATATTAAAATATAGCATTTTAGTCATCAAGTCTTATGTGTGTTTGTGGTAGTTATTAGTAGTGCAAATCCACATGTATGCATTATAAGTATGAATGTACGTCTTTTGTGTATGTGCTTAGTCCGCGATGAGCCGATGAGGCGGTTCTAAGAAATCGGGCTGGTTGGGGGCGGGTTGGGATTTTTGACTTACCGGCCCCCCTGGTACACCCCTGGTGTGTGTGTGTGTGTGCATGCACATGTGCGTGAAATATTCAGAGTGGAGTGTACATCGGGCAGATAAGCGCTCCAAGAAATAAATGAACCTGAACAAAGAAAAGAGCTTGAAGAGATAATACACCAAAATGCACAATGAGGACTCATCACTTGTGATACATGGAGCGCTTACTGTGAATGACCGTTCATGGCAGCACAATGAGGACTCATCACTTGTGATACATGGAGCGCTTACTGTGAATGACCGTTCATGGCAGCACAATGAGGACTCATCACTTGTGATACATGGAGCGCTTACTGTGAATGACCGTTCATGGCAGCAACGTGAAGTGGTGTCCATCCCAAATCATGACGACAGTTGACATCCGCCCCAAGCTCAATCAGCCTGTAAATAATCAATCAGCCAATAAATGCAGACCACCCATGGACAACACATGGTAAAGGGAAAAGTACATGTTGTTTTTGCCTGACATGGGGAGCTGACAGTGAGATTACTGAGTGAAGAAAAATTATATATACCGTACTTTCCGGGTGACAAGGCGCTACAGCGCATAAGGCGCACCCCCTTCTTTTTAACAAAAATTGTAATCCAGTCACCCATTGGGCGCAGGGGGCCGATAAGGCGCACCAACATTGAAAAAGTATACCGGTAACAAACGGTCGAAGAATGAAAATAAGCCGCACATCAAAGGAAGAATACAGAGTGGAAATGACCCAGTTTTTGTCATGAGAGGTGGTTCCTCTGTCATATCTGAGAGAGGAAACACTTCCTGCACCGGGGTCAGTGACCGGTCAGTGACCGAGTTTAACAGAGTGGAAATATGTGTGCTCTGTGTGTGCGGCGAGATCAAAGGCAGGTCCATTGTGATAGCTGGGTGGCTTGAGAGCTCGAGGAAACTTGGCCAGGGCAGTACCTAGTAGCTGAAACATGCATTATCACAAGTTGTTTGACTGGTACTCAGGCGGTCTCTTTGATTTTTTTCGTATTTCATACACGGATTAGGTGCTTCGTTATACAAGACGCAGGGGTCGAACTCGAGGAAAAAAGTCGCGCCTTATGACCCGGAAAGTACGGTATATAATAATTAATATCATCAGTGGAAAGCCAACACTCTTAGACAGTATAAATGTCATCAGCCATTTTACAATGTTACTTTGTTAGTTCATACCTGCTGACAAACATACAGACATCAGTTTAATACTACATGTACTTAAATAAAAACACTGGTCTGACTTATAACCTTATCACACAAATAACAATGTTGTCATCATGGCATAATAAAATCCATCACATTTAGATTTACCTGGAGATTTCTTTCTGAACTCCCATCCTTGCAGCTGACAGCAACCGTTCATCTGTACAGAAAAGGAAAAGGTTAACAAACATAATTAGGGAGAAGGTGAGCTTGAAGATGGAAAGTGAAAACAGCAGCTGATGTTAACAGCAAAAAAGCTGAACGCCAGCATTGGCCAATCAGAAAGGCTTTACAAACCATTATATCCTTTTTATAAACATCAATAAAAGAAATTCCAATTAATTTGTTACAATATGAAATTATAGCTGCAATAAATTGAAAGAAATCTATGTGATAAAATAGAGATAATTTCAGAAAAGGGCGCAGTGGCGTGGTGGTAAGACGTCGGCCTCCTAATCAAAAGGTCGTGAGTTTGAATCCCGGTCGCTGCCGCCTGGTGGGTTAAAAGTGGAGATTTTTTCGATCTCCCAGGTCAACTTATGTGCAGACCTGCTAGTGACTTAACACCTTTTGTGTGTACACGCAAGCACAAGACCAAGTGCACACGGAAAAGATCCTGTAATCCATGTCAGAGTTCGGTGGTTTATAAAAACACGAAAATACCCAGCATGCCTACTCAAGCGCCATTAATAGTCGGAATGTTGACCCTGGGCGTCTGATGGAAGAAAATGAAGAAGAAGAAAACATATTATCTACTTTCGGTTTTCACATCCCCCTGGTGTGAAGCAGTTGCATCAGCTATTCCAGAACTTTCTTCTTGTCTTTTTTTTAACATAGAGGGGGAATCGATACGAGGGTCGTGGTGTATGTGTGTGTGTGTAGAGCGATTCAGACCAAACTACTGGACCGATCTTTATGAAATTTTACATGAGAGTTCCTGGGAATGATATCCCCGGACTTTTTTTTATTTTTTTCAATAAATACTTTTGATGACGTCATATCCGGCTTTTTGTAAAAGTTGAGGCGGCACTGTCACACCCTCATTTTTCAATCAAATTGATTGAAATTTTTGTAAAGCAATCTTCGACGAAGGCCGGACTTCGGTATTGCATTTCAGCTTGGTGGCTTAAAAATTAATTGATGACTTTGGCCATTAAAAATCTGAAAATTGTAATAAATTTGTTTTTATATAAAACGATCCAAATTTACGTTCATCTTATTCTACATTATTTCCTGATTCCAAAAACATATAAATATGTTATATTTGGATTAAAACCAAGCTCTGAAAATTAAAAATATAAAAATTATGATCAAAATTAAATTTCCGAAATCGATTTAAAAACAATTTCATCTTATTCCTTGTCGGTTCCTGATTCCAAAAACATATAGATATGATATGTTTGGATTAAAAACACGCTCAGAAAGTTAAAACGAAGAGAGGTACAGAAAAGCGTGCTATGCAGCACAGCGAAACCACTACCGCGCTGAACAGGCTCGTCAGTTTCACTCCGTTATGCACAAGCGGCGGACTACGGTCATTGTGAAAAAATGCAGTGTGTTCAGTTTCATTCTGTGAGTTCCACAGCTTGACTAAATGTAGTAATTTCGCCTTACGCGACTTGTCATAATATTACAATATTACACAAGAGGCGAAGCCTTCAAGGCTCCCGTAAGAAATCGACAAACAGTAACACAAACTCATTCACTCCGTCACACATACACACACACAGTAAGCATAGGTGACACGGTGCAAGAGTGGGAGACACTAGATCTAGATCTGTCTGTCAGTAGCCTACTTACAGGGACACGACTGCCAGATCGACACTGCGCTTTCGACAGCGCTTCCTCGCGCACACACTGCAAACACGCTGTGCAGATCAACCTGTAGGAAATCTCCTTTGGTATCTTCTTTATCTATTTTTCTGGGGCTACGAAACCGAACAATGTGAAATCGTCTTTCCCGAATCGGCGAACTGCAGCTGGGTGAGAACTGTATCTATACCACAATCCTTCACGCGATCTGACTTAACCTTGACCCCTGACCTGGTCTACATACCACACACGACACAAACCAGTCACCTGTTTTTACCCCCCCAAAACCCCCCACCACCCGTTTTCTTTGGATACACACTTTAACTACATACGTGCCGACGAAATGTTGATCATTGCTTCAATACTTTGAAGCTGTTGCTTGGATAATAACCAGGTAAAATTAGTATTCAGTCAAATGTTAAAGTTTCTATCACACACATACACACACAGACAGACAAAAGTTAGCATCGCATAGGCTACACTTACGTGAGCCAAAAATCATAACATAGTTGCACTGCATGTTATCAATTGCATTTACAAGTTACTAAGAAGTGTGTCGTTTGCTTACTTGCGTCGTTAGAAGACGCACACAGCGCTGTGCTTCCATACCAACACAACCCAAAGCCAACCGTCGCGGCGGTTCCAAGAAGGTGTTTCGCGTGTGCAGATCGGAGGAGTTTTGGCACTGCTGTCGATGCTAACAACTTCAACGACTTGGTCTTTGAGTCACTTGTTAAGTTTCTGAAGTTTCGAAGAGCGCTGCTTCTTTGAGAGGTCAAAAGGAGACTTCTCAGTGAGCCAGAGAGCCGTCTGCTACTGAGAGCCGCCATCACACCGGATGTTTAATTGTTTACGGGGATTTTTACGACATTAGCGGGCGTTTATTTGCAATTTTCTACATATTCTATGCTAAGTTGTAGTTTTTTTTGTGTTTCTCAACGAAAACATTAACATGACAGCAGAATAAGACTGAACAATGCTAGTTCTTAAACAGTCATATATTTGACCTGAATAGCAACATACCAAAAATTGGCAGCTCCAACAGTCAGCTGTTACTGTCACCTTTGCAAGCCTGTTTCTGAGTGTTACTGCGCAAGTGCACATTGTCGAGGCGTTACTTTCAACGACACAATAAACCCCGTGTTCAGAAGAAGTGGTAGGTTATTTGCAAGCCACCATCGTGGCTTGGCGCTAGAAAGTGAGAATGTATTCATTGCTTCTTGTCAGGTTATGAAGATTTTGCAACAAACTGCAGAGCTTGTCTTTTCAGTATCACATGACTTCTTTTGGAAAAACGTGATTGTTACAGTGTTTGCAGTACGTGCTCGACTCTGTGGGTTTAATGTTCAAGAAAGTGTATTTGCACTAGCTGCAGGTGAACTGAAGTGAACCTTTTTTAGCTGTCGGTTCTACATGTACTTCAAATGATCTACTTATTTTTCACTTGCGCAGACTAAAAACCCTGAGCCCTAGGACTCTTGTATTTCCCTGCTGAGTGTATGTATAGTTTTTCCTTTTGCCTAACATTGTAACACTATCTTTATTTATTTGATACTTTCTAAACAATCAGAAAATGTATGTGTTCTCAGCTATCGAGATACAGTATGATTTCTCTAATAATGTGCGTTATGTTGGTTGACTCAGTGTCCTGGTTACTTGCTTGTCACTAGCTTGTTTTCAGGAGAAAATTTTTTTTTTTGAAAATCATGATATATATATATATATATATAAATCAGGGGTTGTACTACCACTGAACAAGGATGAACTATATTACTACTGTACTCGACTAGCTAGTGCTCTTACATTAAACATAAAGAAAAAAAGTGAATGACGATATAAGAACTTATAACTCCCATGGTGTGTGTCATGTGATTGTGAAGCCGTGAAAGATTTCTTTGTCTTCCTGTCTCTGGCTGAGCCAGGTCACAGGTCAGGAAAGGTCAAGAAAAGGACATTTGTTTCACACTAGCTGGGACAATGGAGAGTCTATCACGATCAGTGGGGGCACTGTCACAGTGACCTTTGTGGGGGAAACTGTTATCAGTAAAAGTGTGTGACTGTGAGTGACCTAGCCCCTTGCCTTCAGGTGATCAGTGTTTGCCTTCACTACACAAACATGCTGGAGTATTACCTTGATTAGAACCGTTTAAGATCGTAAAACAAAATAATGTCGGCCCTCTTTTTAACTCTTTTACATTAGTTGTGAAGGTATTGTCATTGCCTTTTATTGGGTGATTATGGGAGATTGTGAAATTCAATATTTGATCATTGTCTGGGCAGTTAGTTATATTAAACAAAACGCTGACAAGGTAAATCCGAAAGTGCTGAGTTCCTGTGTAGCAATACTTAAAATGAAAAGTCAGTTATGTTTTGTGTCAAGTAAAACTGAGACTTAGATGCAGAGAGTCAAAAACAGGACAGAGAGAAGCTATGAATGACTGTGTAATGCCTATCTTTAAGTGTATTCTCAGCATCTATATTATGAACAAGCGTGGCTTTTAAGCTACACAGCAGGTTTCACTCAGATGACCCCCTGCTTGGTAGGATCTAATGAGAGACCCAATAAACTGGGATTTGCTCAGTGGGGAAGACACTTTATGCATGTTAGTTGTTACATTAACTGTGTCCTGCTTCAGGTAAATCAGGTTTGTAAAACTACAAATGGCTGTAGAGATTTTGTCAAGACTTGCCAGGTGATGAGTTTATGCATGTTATTGGCTTGTGTTCTGTTGTTTTGATTGACTTTGAGTTTGACTATAACTCTAGATTGACTTGACTATAAAGTATAACTCCGAGAGGGACTGCATGAATCTATATATATCTGCTGAAGTTGAGTATGTATCTTTCAATTATCTTTCTTTTTTTACATTTAGTCAAGTTTTGACTAAATGTTTTAACGTAGAGGGGGGAATCGAGATGAGGGTCGTGGTGTATATGCGTGTGTGTGTGTGTCTGTCTGTCTGTGTGTGTGTGTGTAGAGCGATTCAGACTAAACTACTGGACCGATCTTTATGAAATTTGACATGAGAGTTCCTGGGTATGAAATCCCCGAACGTTTTTTTCATTTTTTTGATAAATGTCTTTGATGACGTCATATCCGGCTTTTCGTGAAAGTTGAGGCGGCACTGTCACGCCCTCATTTTTCAACCAAATTGGTTGAAATTTTGGTCGGGTAATGTTCGATGAAGCCCGGACTTCGGTATTGCATTTCAGCGTGGTGGCTTAAAAATTAATTAATGACTTTGGTCATTAAAAATCTGAAAATTGTAAAAAAAATGTTTTTTATAAAATGATCCAAATTTACGTTTATCTTTTTTTTTATTTTTTTTTTATTCTCTTTTTGTACTTTTTTTTTTTTTTACATGAATATGCTGTACATTACAGGACATCACCTAACCGAAAGGACAGAATCATATAACAGAAAAGCACACTTGGACAATTACAACATACATGGGGTGGGAAGATGGAATGGGGAGGGGGGGATGTTCAGCGGTTTGGTGGTCGCATTATCAAAAGGTTTTAAGAACGAAAAAACCCAAGGGTTACATCAAAACGTGCATATGCAGGCGCCAATCCTTGTAGAATTTATCTACTGTATTATTCACAACTGCGTTATACTTTTCACAAACAAATCTTTGCTTAAAGTTTCTACTAAATGTCTGAAAATGAGGGGTCTTTTTGTTCATTTTGGAAATATATACATGGTGTTTGGCACAGATTAATAACACATCAAAAGCTTTATCGGTGACTACATTGTTCGCCACTCCAAGAAGAACCAGTTCTTTAGACAGTTTTAAATTGTCGCAATGGGTGCAGTTCGCCTTTAGCCAATTTACAAATTCTATCCAAAAAGTCTGCACTTTATCACACTCCCAAAACATATGTAAAAGGGTTTCTTCATTTCTACCACAAAATGTACACAATGACGTATCCACAATTTTTCGCAAAAATAGAAACCTTTCTGTGGGCAAAATTCTGTACAATAATCGGTACTGGAACCATCTCAGACAAGTGTCATTTGTTGTTTTAAAAACATGTTGAAAAATAGCCTTCTTATCTAACAAACTGTTTAAAGATTCAGACCATTTTTCGATACATTTTGGGACCGTAGTATGTTCAATCAGTTTTTTGTAAATAAGTTGTGTCTTACCTTTACAAATACATTTCCACACAATGGGCTCTGTCATAATAAAATGTTTATCAAATTCTAAGCCGATTTTTCTCTGATATTTCTTAACAGCCTGGATTACACCTTGATACAATACAAAATCGCCTCGCACATTTGGATATTTGATTTTAAACGCATTATAGGATAAGTATCCATTTTGTCCCAAAATATGACCAATCTGAGCTATTCCATTGTCGATCCAATTTTGAATGTACACTGTCTTTTTATCTCTCCGAATATTAACATTATAATGTAAACATTCTGATACAAAATCGTTAAAGGTTATAGGGTCACATTTTTGGCTCACGTAAGTGTAGCCTATGCGATCGTAACTTTGTCTGTCTGTGCGTGCGTTTGTGCGTGTGTGCGTGTGTGCGTGTGTGTGTATGTCTGTGGTAGAAACTTTAACATTTCCGAGTCTATGTGTGAGTGGTTATCCAAGACTATGGATAAAGCTCGCATAAGATTACGTCACGGTCAAAAGTGTTTGACGTCAATTAATGCATCATGACGGCATGCCTCCCTGTAGTCTTTCTCTCTCGCGTGGTGTGTGTGGTCTCGGTCATTGTTATTTTGAGCGGGCCGAGACTATTTGGCAGTCGTGTCCCTGTAAGTAGGCTACATGCAGACACAGACAGATCTAGATCTAGTGTCTCTCTTTCTTGCACAGTCGTCACCTAAGCTTACTGTGTGTGTGGGTGTGTATGTGTGACGGAGTGATTGAGTTTGTGTTACTGTTTGTCTATTTTTTACGTGAGCCTTGAAGGCTTCGCCTCTTGTCCATGTAGTTTCTTATAATGTTTAAAAACATTGGTCCAAAATGGGTTTTCCATTCTCTGCATCAAAACATTTGCAAATTCCTCTCCTCTCATATTAATTGTTGTAACAGATGGACATGCTTTAAACAATAGTCTTGATATTAATCCAGTAAGACCATCAACTCTTTTTAACCAAACAATTTTTAGAGATGACAGAAAACTTTTCACGTCAATCATCTTTAATCCTCCATCTTCATAGGGTTGGGTGACCGTAGTTCTTTTAATTTTATCTCTTTTTCCATCCCAAAGAAATTTGAAAAAAATATTATTTAACTCCATCATAAACTGTTCGTCTGGATCAGGTAAATTAGTAAACAAATGTGTCAATTTGGAAATAGCCAAGGTTTTTAGGACTGTTATTTTACCAAAGGGTGTCAGGTTCCTTCTGGTCCATGAATTCAGAAGTTTTTGAATTTCCTTTAACTTATTTCTATAGTTAAGAAAAACAACCTCGGATACATTCACCTTTATCTTATTCTCCATCATTTGCTGATTCCAAAAACATATAAATATGTTATATTCGGATTAAAAACAAGCTCTGAAAATTAAATATATAAAAATTATTATCAAAATAAAATTTTCCAAATCAATTTAAAAACACTTTCATCTTATTCCTTGTCGGTTCCTGATTCCAAAAACATATAGATATGATATGTTTGGATTAAAAACACGCTCAGAAAGTTAAAACGAAGAGAGGTACAGAAAAGCGTGCTATCCTTCCCAGCGCAACTACTACCCCGCTCTTCTTGTCAATTTCACTGCCTATGCCGTGAGCGGTGGACTGACGATGCTACGAGTATACGGTCTTGCTGCGTTGCATTGCGTTCAGTTTCATTCTGTGAGTTCGACAGCTACTTGACTAAATGTTGTATTTTCGCCTTACGCGACTTGTTTTCTTTTTTGCAGACCTGATTGAAGGTGATCTGAGTGAGTGATTTCACGATGCGTCTGGTCATCATGGATGTGTCCCCCCAGGTGGCGGAATGGGCAGCCAAATATGTCCGGCGGAAGATTCTGGACTTCAAGCCGGGCCCTGACAAGTACTTTACGCTGGGGCTGCCTACAGGTGATCTAGGGCAATAATTACAGCTTTCTTCTGTCATGTTAGGCCATTTTGTAATAGACTGGAACCCCCTTTTTAAGACACCCCCCCCCCCTCCCTCCCCAATTTAAGACCTTTCGTCCTTTTTAGTACCTTACATGTTCATATTTATTTGTTGATATCCTCGATAGATTTACCTCCCTTTTAGACTCTCTCCTTTTTAGGACCTATTTTGTCAGATTTGTGGAGATCTGAAATGGGGGTTCCACTGATACTTTGTACATCTACTTTATATAGCATGATGGTAATGCCTGTAATACTTTGTACATCTACTTTATATAGCATGATGGTAATGCCTGTAATACTTTGTACATCTACTTTATATAGCATGATGGTAATGCCTGTAAGTTACTTTGTACATCTACTTTATATAGCATGATGGTAATGCCTGTAAGTTACTTTGTACATCTACTTTATATAGCATGATGGTAATGCCTGTAAGTTACTTTGTACATGTACTTTATATAGCATGATGGTAATGCCTGTAAGTTACTTTGTACATCTACTTTATATAGCATGATGGTAATGCCTGTAAGTTACTTTGTACATCTACTTTATATAGCATGATGGTAATGCCTGTAAGTTACTTTGTACATCTACTTTATATAACATGATGGGAATGCCTGTAAGTTACTTTGTACATCTACTTTATATAGCATGATGGGAATGCCTGTAAGTTACTTTGTACATCTACTTTATATAGCATGATGGGAATGCCTGTAAGTTACTTTGTACATCTACTTTATATAGCATGATGGTAATGCCTGTAAGTTACTTTGTACATCTACTTTATATAGCATGATGGGAATGCCTGTAAGTTGTAACATGACATTAAGCAAAGCGAACAGGAAGAACAGGTTATATTGCTGACATCATTTGAATTATTTAAAAAGTAGCAAAGAATTTTGTCTGGGAAGGGTTAAGACTTTGGGTAGACTCGCTGACTCTCTCTCTCTCTCTCTTTCCTCTCTGTGTGTGTCTCTCTCTCTCTCTCTTTCCTCTCTGTGTGTCTCTCTCTCTCTCTTTCCTCTCTGTGTGTGTCTCTCTCTCTCTCTCTTTCCTCTGTGTGTCTCTTTCCTCTCTGTGTGTCTCTCTCTCTCTCTTTCCTCTCTGTGTGTGACTCTCTCTCTCTCTCTTTCCTCTCTGTGTGTCTCTCTCTCTCTCTCTTTCCTCTCTGTGTGTGTCTCTCTCTCTCTCTCTCTTTCCTCTGTGTGTCTCTCTCTCTCTCTTTCCTCTCTGTGTGACTCTCTCTCTCTTTCCTCTCTGTGTGTCTCTCTCTCTCTCTTTCCTCTCTGTGTGACTCTCTCTCTCTCTCTTTCCTCTCTGTGTGTGTGTCTCTCTCTCTCTTTCCTCTCTCTGTGTCTCTCTCTCTTCTTCTCTCTCCCCCCCCCCTCCCCTCTCTCTCTATCTACATGTAGCCAGCTTTTAAAATTGTTTGGAGAAAGTTTTATTTTGTAAGTTGTCAACTGTCTGCACCTGTTGATGATCTGATGTATTTGTTTCTTGTTGAAGGCAGCACTCCACTGGGAATGTACAAGAAGCTGATTGAGTTTGTGAAAAGCGGGACTGTGTCTTTCAAGTACGTCAAGACCTTTAACATGGATGAGTATGTGGGTAAGTGTATGTCAAGACCTTTAACATGGATGAGTATGTGGGTAAGTGTATGTCAAGACCTTTAACATGGATGAGTATGTGGGTAAGTGTATGTCATCTTGCTCTTTTCTCTCATGCTCAAATATTGAGAATGACATTTGCAAAACAAAATACTCATACTTGAAATGTCGAACGTTCAACAAGAAAAGCTGACTGTCTCATGTTTTTGTACAGTGGTCAGTGTTGTGGTGTCATCACAGCCATGACAGTATTCAGGTTTTTGTCAGACACATACACACACTTACACACAAAAGCATGCCTGCATGCACACACACACACACACACACACACACACACACACACACACACACACAGACGCAGAGATAATTATTAACTTGTGCTTAATTAACTGCATGATACATTTTGTTTATATGTTGTGCATTTTACGAGGGCTGTCTCAAAAGCCGTGAAGTTGGTTGGTTGGAGTTTTGAGAATTGGCTTACATTTGTGACTAGCCTCTTGGAAGGTAACAAACCAATTATCATGTATAATGTCAAAATATTAATAAATGGTCATGACATTATTCGCAGTCAAAGTGGTGTATTTGCTGCTTCCTTTGAAAATGGACAAAATGCAGTGCCGAGAGGTAATAAAATACTTGCCAAAAAAGAGGCAAAATTCCAAAGACATTCATGTTATTGCATAGACTAATTGGGAGAAGGCACCTTCAAATGCTATGTTGAAAAAAACAGCATAATTCAGATGAGGAAGAGACGGCCTCGAAGAAAATCTTCAAAGTGAAAAACATGCAGACATTTTTGTGCAAGTATTTAAAACTTCGCCGCTGTATCTTGTAGTTTTGTAGGCATTGGCAGGTAGACCATTTTGTGCAAGTATTTAAAACTTCGCCGCTGTATCTTGTAGTTTTGTAGGCATTGGCAGGTAGACCATTTTGTGCAAGTATTTAAAACTTGGCCGCTGTATCTTGTGGTGTTGTAGGCATTGGCAGGTAGACCATTTTGTGCAAGTATTTAAAACTTGGCCGCTGTGTCTTGTAGTGTTGTAGGCATTGGCAGGTAGACCATTTTGTGCAAGTATTTAAAACTTGGCCGCTGTATCTTGTAGTTTTGTAGGCATTGGCAGGTAGACCATTTTGTGCAAGTATTTAAAACTTGGCCGCTGTATCTTGTAGTTTTGTAGTCATTGGCAGGTAGACCATTTTGTGCAAGTATTTAAAACTTGGCCGCTGTATCTTGTGGTGTTGAAGGCATTGGCAGGTAGACCATTTTGTGCAAGTATTTAAAACTTGGCCGCTGTATCTTGTAGTTTTGTAGGCATTGGCAGGTAGACCATTTTGTGCAAGTATTTAAAACTTGGCCGCTGTATCTTGTAGTTTTGTAGGCATTGGCAGGTAGACCATTTTGTGCAAGTATTTAAAACTTGGCCGCTGTATCTTGTAGTTTTGTAGGCATTGGCAGGTAGACCATTTTGTGCAAGTATTTAAAACTTGGCCGCTGTATCTTGTAGTTTTGTAGGCATTGGCAGGTAGACCATTTTGTGCAAGTATTTAAAACTTGGCCGCTGTATCTTGTAGTTTTGTAGGCATTGGCAGGTAGACCATTTTGTGCAAGTATTTAAAACTTGGCCGCTGTATCTTGTAGTTTTGTAGGCATTGGCAGGTAGACCATTTTGTGCAAGTATTTAAAACTTCGCCGCTGTATCTTGTAGTTTTGTAGGCATTGGCAGGTAGACCATTTTGTGCAAGTATTTAAAACTTCGCCGCTGTATCTTGTAGTTTTGTAGGCATTGGCAGGTAGACCATTTTGACTGCTGTCATGACAACATACATGACTCTGTGAATGTCACCTTCCACAATGCAGTTTTCATAGCTCTAGCTAGCCTCCTTCATATAGCTCTAGCTAGCCTCCTTCCTATCCACCTCATGGAATTATGGAGTCACTCATTCATAGCTCTAGCTAGCCTCCTTCCTATCCACCTCATGGAATTATGGAGTAACTCATTTTAGACATCTTTTTGGCAGAAGGCCAAAACTGATTATTTTGATAATGAAATAGTGTTTATATTTGTTATAATGAAATAGTGTTTATATTTGTACCTGTTATGGATAGAAAGATAAAAGAATGTTAAAGCATGTATTGTACATCGTATTTCAGAGAGTATTTCTCATGGAGAATGATTTACTTTCTAAAGCACGAAAACATTAAAATCACCAAGAATTGAGTTACACCGACATTCCAGGACGACGACGATATGTAGACTACATTGGGTGTTTTTTTTAATAGCTCTCGTATCTGATGTTTACATCATTTACTTTGTTTTGTTGGCAGCATTGGAGAGGAGCCATCCTGAAAGCTACCATTCCTTCATGTGGGAGAACTTTTTCAAACACATTGACATCATTCCTGAGAACGCACAGGTCCTTGATGGGAATGCTCCAGATTTGGAAAAGGAGTGCAGAGAATATGAAGACAAAATCAAAGCTGCTGGCGGCATTCAGCTTTTTGTGGGAGGTAGGTTTTCTGTGTACAAAGTAGGCTGGATATAAGGTGTGCTGTGTACCATTTATATAGTTAAAACATGAAATGTTAAATATGCCAGGCTATTTGTGAGTAGATTACCCTTTCGCAAGAAAAAAAGAGTGTGGCTGTTCCAACAGTGTGTGTGTGCATGCATGTGGTTTGCCATTTTTTAGGGGAGGAGGGGCAGGGGCATCCTGAACTCCGGTCAAAATGAGTTACTTCCCTTCGGGTCTCATTTATCCCTGACCATTCTGATCATCATCGCTCCACGCTCTGACAGGATGCCTTTGTTTTCCTTCTCTGGAGAGGAAATCGATTTTTTGCATATTTAGAGCTTTTCGTAATGTGTTATTGATATAAGCAGATTCGCGATCGTCGATAATGATGTTAGAACCTCTCCAAAAATGTCAACTGTACAAACACTCAATGTTCCAATATATCCACAAATGTCAAGTTTTTGCACACACAGGGCCTACATCTCTCACAGATAGTTTCAATCTACTGTCAATTGCAGAAAACACAACAACAATACCCACATGCACTCACACAAGTCCTTACTCCCATTATAATATTTTGCACCCCTGCCCCATTCTGATAATCATCGGTCCATGCTATCGCTCAGTAGTCTCTCTGACAGGATGAATAATTACTACGCGCATTAAGAGGGAAATCTATCAACACAAAAAAAACAGAGTTATCTCCCATATGTTTTTCGCTAATGTTTCTGATAACAGACGAAAGACGAACGTGATTGTAGAATGGCCGACTTCGACAGTGATCTCCGTTCTGTTCTTCACAGTTATGATAAAAACATCGTTCTAAGGTCAAAACAAGTCGAAATTTTGAGACAGCTGTGGGAAGGAGACCTGATATTGTTGCATCACTCCCAACTAGTTACGGAAAAAAGTGTCGTCTGCTTCGTAGCCAAAGTTGATTGTCATGTGACACTTTTGCCATATTCAGAGTTGTTTGCACAGTAAATACACCCGCGAAAGATAGCTCGCATGAAACCGACTTACATATCAATTCCTTTGTAATTTAAAAATTACACACCATGAAAAATTGATTAACTGTACGCACAGTTGATATTTTGGGATAGTTTTTGAATAACATTAACTGTATAAACAGTTGACATTTCTGGCGAGGTTTTAACATGGTATGTGCAATGTTCTGTTGCAGGCATCGGTCCCGACGGCCACATAGCGTTCAACGAGCCAGGGTCCAGCCTTGTGTCCAGGACACGGGTCAAGACGCTTGCCCAAGAGACCATCGACGCCAACTCTCGCTTCTTTGGCGGCGACCTGTCCAAGGTGCCCAAACAGGCCCTGACTGTGGGTGTAGGCACCGTCATGGATGCCAAAGAGGTGAGAGGGTATATCCAAAAACAAAGAGACTGCCAACGTTCCAAAATTCAGAATAAAAAAACAAGAAAAGTGTGCTTTCTTCCCAATCTGAACTTTCTGTCATTTTAAGCCCAAGATTAAGGTTCATTTTATTTTCCCTTCATTTTGTCAAACATCTGAATTGAAAGAAAAAAAAGTGACATCAAATATACCTGTATGTGCAGTTTATGGAGTGGGATATATCATGATGGATAGGATGATTTAGGTAAAGGGAAGGGGGGAGGCGGGTGAGGACAGAGAGAGAGAGAGAGTTAAAAGATGGCGGGGAACCGTTTTGGGGGAGTAATCAATGTGGTTTGGAGAAGGTTGTAGATGTTGATTGATAAGAGGACATTGAGATATGGAGAAGGTTGTAGATGTTGATTGATAAGAGGACATTGAGATAAGAGGACATTGAGATAAGAGGACATTGAGATAAGAGGACATTGAGATAAGAGGACATTGAGATAAGAGGACATTGAGATATCACCGGCCAGCTTTCTTCTCATTGCTTAGACTCACATTTTGATGACAGGCTGTGATCTGTGATTGCAAAAATTACGTCCTCCTTTGTCACGTGAGTTCACCCCCCTGTTGCCTCGTTGTCTTCCTCCTTTGTCACGTGAGTTCACCCCCCTGTTGCCTCGTTGTCTTCCTCCTTTGTCACGTGAGTTCACCCCCCTGTTGCCTCGTTGTCCAGGTGATGATCCTGATCACAGGCGCCCATAAAGCCTTCGCCCTTCACAAGGCCATCGAGGAGGGCGTCAGTCACATGTGGACAGTGTCGGCATTCCAGCAACACCCGGCGGCCATCTTTGTCTGTGACGAGGATGCCACCAACGAGCTCCGCGTGCGAACAGTCAAATATTTCAAAGGTTTGATGAACGTTCACAACAAGCTTATTGAGGACCCAGAATGATTTCCGTGAGTGGGTGGATGTCATTTGCATGAGTGCAGTGGATGTCATAATTGCCTGAGTGCACTGTATGTCATTTGCATGAGTGCAACCGATGTGCGGAAAGTCTGGTCCTCTGTAAGTCTGTGATGAATTGTAACGGGTTACACCCACCAGGGCAATGTCTGATGGCTAAATTCTGCCAAAGATGGAGAATATGCCTGATTCCAATTGAAGAATTTCTTTGTAAGTCTATGATACTGACACTTTTAATGCTTGATTTGATTTGTTTTTCTCACAGTTTGAAAAGTAAGCAAAAAAGGAAAATAATTACATTTGTAAATCAATGCTTTAACTTAATTGCGACAGGATGTTTTTGTTATGCCTGCTGGATGAGTTTGTTGACCTAAATACAATGAATGTTTGCAGGCGCAGAGCGTTCTTTGCATGCACACACAGGTATGAGTGATATAGATCTTGCGTAAGATCACAGCCTTGAAGATGGTAGTGGTAAGTCAACAGTCATCACTTGTTTCTATAGAAACTCTGCGGTCTTGATGTTAAGCACACAGTAAAGTCAGGAAGTTTAAAAAAATCTGCATTTCTGTTGTGACATTCAGACGCATAATCCGTTTCTGCAGCTGTGCATAATGAGAAAACAAAACACAATTGTGAAATTGGATTCATACCTCCACTGAAGCCTTCGTTAAGTCTTTGTGAACATGAACTATTGGACTCCAAGAATCGCAATGATTGAATTGTGGTACAGTGGTACCTGTGATGAAAGGACACCCTTAGGACCAGTCCAAAGTGTTCTGTCATATCAGATAGCCTGTCATGACTTGGTGAAGTTAATGGACAAAGGGACAACTGAAGGTGTCCTTTCTTGAAAGGTGTCCTCTCATTGGAGGGGCCTCACATTGCGGGTACCACTGTACGTATTTCAGCCTGAGTTTGAAGGCTTTTGTCTGACGACAGGTTGAAACTCTGGCTAATTGTTTAGTTTTACTTGGATTCAAAGAGCTATGACTACTACTAGTGTGAAATCATTTGAAGATGTTTTTGTTTTGTAGCAAAAATCCTAGCAGATCTTGTTTGTGCATGAGGGCTCTCTGTAGTCAATTTGCTGTCGGTATGCCGGCAGACAGCACTTGTGTTGTTTGTCTTTTGCTGTTTTGTTTTTGTTTTTGCTGTTGGACTTTTTTTCCCTTCTTTGGAATTGATTCATGTTTTTTTGCTGTGGTTGTTGTTTGTATTCTGCATTAAGAGCTCACACACGTGGTTTCATACTTACAGTCATTGTCCAACTCTCCTTTGTACAAACTTATTTAAAAAGATTAGGACAATGATTGATAACTGTTCTAACGGCAAATCTGTTACATCATCCCAATGCCTTTGAGCTGAAATGCATTGATATGACACAGACAAACCTGGCATGAGTAAACATTATTAGTCTTTGTTTACATACCTGACAAGTTTTGAGACTAGAGCTCTGTTTCATACAATTCCAGTGTTCCCCTCTCTCATCCCTCCCCTAGCCCTCCGCTTGTCTCCCCCCCCCCCCCCCCCTCCACCATCACATTTCTCAACACACACCCTTTGTTAACTTTATCCTGAATGCTACAAATACTTCTATTTTCATATACAATAGTTCTCAGTTCAGGGAGGTTGATGTGGAACGGATGTTATCCGGCTACGAAACACATATCAGTAACAGACGACGTGCTAGCAATACAGATGCGACCTGTAACAGTGTAAGCCAAATAATAATGTGATATTCATCAAATTATCTCAGAGAAACACTAGTATCATACAAGCAGTATAAAACTGACCTGATGAGAACTAATTGTCTTATCAGTATGGAAGACTACTGGTAGGATCAGTATGGAAGACTACTGGTAGGATCAGTATGGAAGACTACTGGTAGGATCAGTATGGAAGACTACTGGTAGGATCAGTATGGAAGACTACTGGTAGGATCAGTATGGAAGACTACTGGTAGGATCAGTATGGAAGACTACTGGTAGGATCAGTATGGAAGACTACTGGTAGGAAGGTATTTGAGGCTTCATTTAGTACTTTCTGGTGCTCCTTTTCCCCAGTTTAGTTGCAAGTTATAAGCAGCATGTTTATATTCCTAGATGGTGCGACTATAACCTACTTGATGTACAATATGTAAATTGGTTCCTTGCAGTTCATGTTTGACGTTGACATTCTGTTGGATATGATTACTGCTTCAGCATATTAAAAGAACTCATGACATATTTTTCCCCGTTTCCTGCACGCTTTTCCTTTGTTGTGCAGGTGCACTTTTACGTGCATGGAAGCTGTGGTATTTGTGTTGATGTCTCCTTGTGTTGTTGACTTGTTCAGGTGGACTTTACGTGCATTGAAGCTGTGGTATTTGTGTGGATTTGTCTCCTTGTGTTGTGGACTTGTTCAGGTGGACTTTACGTGCATTGAAGCTGTGGTGTTTGTCTCCTTGTGTTGTGGACTTGTTCAGGTGGACTTTACGTGCATTGAAGCTGTGGTATTTGTGTGGATTTGTCTCCTTGTGTTGTGGACTTGTTCAGGTGGACTTTACGTGCATTGAAGCTGTGGTATTTGTGTGGATTTGTCTCCTTGTGTTGTGGACTTGTTCAGGTGGACTTTACGTGCATTGAAGCTGTGGTATTTGTGTGGATTTGTCTCCTTGTGTTGTGGACTTGTGCAGGTGCACTTTTACGTGCATGGAAGCTGTGGTATTTGTGTTGATGTCTCCTTGTGTTGTTGACTTGTTCAGGTGGACGTCATGTCCTTTATCAGATACTGACACTCTCTTTTGTTGTTGAAATATGTGCACCATGCCAGTCACTAGTTTCATCGTTTATTTTCTACTTTGCCATTCCTGCCAGACACCACCCAGTCAGGACTCGACTGTGAAAGCTCTCAGTATATTGATATGAGCTCTGAGCTTAGATCGGTTTCACCTCGTCTCTATCACTATGATATATACATTAGTTTAAATGATTAAGTCTTGCACACTAGACTAATATGAGCTTATATCTGTTTTACCTCGTCTCTATCACTATGATATAAATTAGTTTAAATGATGAAGTCTTGCACACTAGACTATAGCCGGACTATACACTTTGATCTTTTTGGAATTAAATCTATTTACGAAAGTTCATAGGTCTGGGTATGTGCATCTGTGATGTGACATTCCTTTTTTTATAGCTTTGGTTAACTTTTTAATCTTTTGCATTTCTACGCAGGTGTTAGTATTACATGTAATGCAATGTGTTTAATTGTTAATTGCGATCATGTATTAGTATACATAAACTTGGAATACAAGTATTTTCTCAGAATATCTGCATCACTTGTGTTATGGTGTGTGTGTGTGTGTGTGTGTGCACCAGTGCCTTTATCTGGCTTTGTCCATCTGTGGAAGGTCTGCTTCTGTTAACAAGACTGACTTATCCTTCTTCAGTTAACTTCACTTGCGCTAGAGATAAAATCATCTAATAACTCAACTTTCTGGTTCTCGTCTCTTCTGCCCAGATCCTCTGGCTCTGACAAGATTTTGTTTCTTGACAATGTAAGTAGAATGGTGATGAGTTAACTGTGTTAGAGATTGTGTGTCTCAGAGACTTGCTGAGCCAGCTAGCTTTCACAAGATTGCAAGGAGCTCATTTTGATAATTATGCACTCTAAAGAAAACAATTTTTTTTAAATTAATGAAAGGAACACAGAAATATATGCACTTTATTGGATTATAATGTTTAGTCCTTTGCAACAGATTTTCATCCTTGTCGAGGCTCTTGCTGACCTCCCGTCAGTTCAACATGCAGTTTATGTGTTTGTAAAAAGGTCCGTTTTTTTCCTTGAAGAGAAATCCTAGCTTTTATTTAAAGTGCAAGCATACCAAACGGTGTGACTGCTTTGTGCACATATTGCGTGAAACAACACTCTGCACACAACGCAGTCAACCTTTCAATTGTTGGTATGTGTCTAAGTGCTTTGATGGCTTTATGCCTGGCCACATCATCATCAAGCATGCACTCATTCTGAAGCATTAGGACCACACCCCTCCCTTCCTCACAAGTGACCTCATCACATAACACGTGACCTCATCACATAACGCGTGACCTCATCACATAACACGTGACCTCAAATCCCTCAGTCCAGCTGATGACCTTGCCACTATTGTGATGTCAGTTTCCGTGTCAGACCCAACGCTAGGACCCGAGTCTCTCCGATCTGTTCCGACTTGGCGTTGGTTTTTTCGTACTTTGAACGCCACCACCAAGATGAGGGACGCCAGAGCCAGAGCGGTGATGCCGAAAGCAGCCATGGCCACGTAGAACCATATTCCCGTGGATAATGCTGACGGTGAGGGGTCGGGGTCATGGTCTTTCGTTGTGGCGGCCCCATGGCTGGTGAACAATGCAAATTGCACGAGGTAAACAACCGAGTCCGCCAATCGGACAAAACAACAACAAAAACGTTCACTGACTTATTATTCTCATCCATACTGTCGCAGGTGAAGACAAATCAGAATATAACAGTATATTATTGGTAATGCAATGCACAAAATGAGTTTGTATTATAAGAATAAACCAATAGCAAAACTTGGTTGCAAATTATAATTATACAGAACAATTAATCACTATCGTCTGTAATATTTAACTTCACCTGAGGCGGTTTAGTTACAAAAGAACTCTATCGCACCCCCCCCCCCCCCCCTCCCTCTCTCTCTCTCTCCAAGACTCAATGAAAGGGGAAAAGAAAACGTACGTCTTAAGTGTACTATAAGAAGCCTGTGCAGCAGTTCCAGTCGGCTTTGCTGTCGTTGAGGTGGTAACAGTGGTCGTGGTGAACACGTTGACCAAGAAGTGTCCCGTATCGCTTCCCTCTCGGCTTCTCGCAGTCACGCTCCACTGGCCGTGGTGGACGGCAAAATTGGCCACCGTGACCACTGTGCTGTTGACCTTTCTCTGGCGCGTGTTGACCCTGGGCGTGGGCTTGACGGTGTCTGAGACAGTACCGTCCGGTCTCGACCATTGCACTGTCGGGAAAGGGTCGCCCTCCACCTGGCATTCCAGTATGACGTCATTCCCTGCGTTGACGTCATAAGGACTGCCACATTGCAATATCTGAAAGGTCACATTGTTGTAACAGTATGCACGTATACTCAGAGCTTGCTTGGTGATAACGGCAGTGTGTGTGTGTGTGTGCGTATGTTCCGTCTGTCTATCTGTCGTGTTTATTCCCGTCTGTCTCTCTGCTTATCTGTCTGTGTGTTGGGTCAGAGATGTCAACAGGATGTCATTATGTGTAAAAAAAAAAAAACCCACCAAAAACCACCTTACTAGCAAGGAATATCTCTTCGTTGCATATGTAAGTGAAGGTAAATATAGTAAGTTCTCCAAGAAAACACACACAAGCGCGTACACACACACACACAAGCGCGCACACACACACACAAGCGCGGACGCACTCACACAAAGACACGCACATCGTGTTTTTTGTTTAACCATGGCTTTTATTTCATTTCTGATTAACAAAGGGAAGTAAGCACACTAAATATATACGACTTGTGTAACAGAGTAAGTGAGAGTAACGCGGAACCAGTCTCCTGGCACCTGAGAGAATAACAAGCATTGAAATGAACACGCCACTTTCATCCTCTATGGAGCATGGTCGCCTGAGAGAATAACAAGCATTGAAATCAACACGCCACTTTCATCCTCTATGGAGCATGGTCGCCTGAGAGAATAACAAGCATTGAAATGAACACGCCACTTTCATCCTCTATGGAGCATGGTCGCCGCAAGCTGTTCCCCATTCTCCATGGCACTCTAACTAACACTTACGTACACAGTCGTACACAAGAACCAGCTTTTGATTCCTGACCCGACATAGTCCTCAGATCGACTGTTTTGATATACTAAAACGAACACACACAGTGAGACAGGGTTGTGAGACCATTAAACAAATGAGACAGCTAGAGCGCCCTTTTAAGATTTGATAAACAAAGGGAAGTATAAGCTCTCTAAATGCATACGACATGTATACTGAACTCCAACAGAAACGCAAGTTAAGAGTTATTTAAGGTTTTGTTAAAATTCATGCACTAAAGGTGGGTTTCAGGGGAAAATTCTGCACGAGCATGAGTTAGCATAGTGTCCTGCACGTAGCCTGTGAAAATCACGTGTGCAGCGCCCAGAGTGCGCTGGCCCTCCCTGAGCCCGGATATGAATCCCATTGAACACTTATGGGACATTTTGCAAAGGGAGCTGAATGCCTTCCAGCCGAGGTCAACAACCGCACCCCAGTTGGAGCAGGCCACCAGGCAAATCTGGACCACCATCAACATGGCCACTGTCAACCGCCTGGTGCGCTCCATGAGATGTCAGGCCCTTGTCAACGCCAATGGGGGACACACGCATTACTGAGCCTGGCGGTGAGAACTTTCTTTCGGTAACGTTGTTTTGTTAGTGACAATCAAAGAACATTGCCCCAAGATGCTTTGTACCAATTTTTGTGAAATGTGTTCGATTCGATCTCGTCAAAATGAAATGCCAAAGTATGAGATTAAATTTCTTGAAATTTCAACTTGCGTTTCTTTTGGTGTTCAGTATATAATAGAGTAAGAGAGAGGTATGCGAAACAAGTCTCAATGCATTTTATATTTTACATCAGAAAAACCAACAGGTACAAATCTGCAGTGCTAAAATCAGTTTAGTGTGGCTACCACTCAGTGCAAAATCCTTTACTTTAGAGTCAATCCCCGAACTTGGATTTTTTTTCCGAAGGAGTATTAAAGTCAGAACATTTAACGTACAAATTTGAAACTGTGTGAACTCAACATCCAATATCTTAAGCCAATGCACACTAAATATGAAGTAAATCGCTGAAGGAATTTAGGAGTTATTAGCATATTAGCTATACTTAAAATTTGGACAGCATAACTTTTTACTTTTTTACTGGCCTTTCCCCGTCACCTCCCCCCCCTCCCCTTTGCCTGCATTCTCAAAGGCGTTCACAGCCTTGTCCTTGGTCACCGCGAATCCATCCTCCTTGGCTTGCCCCATCATGTCCTTGGCGCTGTCATACGTGGAAGAGGCGTGGTCCTTAAAGCTGACCGCTGCATCGGTCACTGCCTCCTTGGCATCGTGCGCCTTTTCCTGAACCTTAGTGGTGGCTGACGACATGCTATCCTTAGCGCTGTCATACGTGGACGAGGCGTGGTCCTTAAAGCTGACCGCTGCATCGGTCACTGCCTCCTTGCCATCGTGCGCCTTTTCCTGAGCCTTAGTGGTGGCTGACGACATGCTATCCTTAGCGCTGTCCAAAAATGACGACATAGTGATCCTTTGCGCTGATTGCCGCGTCGGTGACTAGGCTGCTTTCCCTCAGCAAGCTTGGTCTGGACCTGTGTGGCAGGGGATGGAATCTGAGATCTGGGGCGTCAAGAGTTGCTGCTGTATTCGCCTGGTTGTGTTGCTGCCTTCTTCCAGCCTGTGTTAGTTATTCTGAAAGCGAAATAAAGACCCATTTCAGCAAGATATTCAGGGCTGGTACACATACAAGAATTGTGAGCAAACACGACACGCACGCAGACACACGAGAGAGAGAGAAGACATGCAGAGGCATAGAGACTGAACTCGAAAACGCTATTACTTGATTACTTTTCAATCAATCAATCAATCAATATGAGGCTTATATCGCGCGTATTTCGTGGGTACAGTTCTAAGCGCAGGGATTTTTTATTTTTTTTTATTTTTTTACAGAGAGACAAATAGAGAGAGAGACTGAGACACATACGCGGGGACCGGGAGGGGTGTGGGGGGGTGTGGGGCGGGGGTTGTTGGAGGTTAACGGGGGGATTTTAAAACGTAAAAAACACCTAAGAGAGTTGAAAGAAACGAATACCACAACCTCAGTAGATTAAAAGACGATAAAGCAAAACAAAGCTGTGAAAACAACAAGGGGACCGGCTCACACGAATAAGAGAAGAGCAGACGTCTGCCATTTATACAAAATAGAGAACATCAAGTAACGTGTGTGTGCGCGCGCATATTTCTTTGTCTCCCTGTGTTTCCTTTGCCTGTTGTTGAGTCTGTCTGCATTCTAGATTCACTTTTAAGCAACTTTTAACATATATATTAATTCCATGCGCCTACGAACCCGCGCGCCTGCTTGTGACGTAATGTGATATGAATGGAGCGAGAGAGAGAGTGAGGGAGAGGGAGAGAGAGAGATTTGTTTTGATATGATCATCCTAATCCTAATTATGAGTTCACTATTTGCGCCTCGATATTTTATTATGTTCTTACGTTTTATGTTGTATATTGTAATTCTGTGATACACCACATCTGAGTTTCTCGTTGAGATAAAAGTAAAGTGGTCTATATCCTGGCTCGCGGATTCTTGCATTTATCACGCCCCAGGTAGTTTTACCAAATTCTTTAATGTGAAGTGAAGGTAAAAGACTGAAACATATATGGTCACGGCTCAGAAATGGCGTCAAACTCCACCCTTACCGCGTTCAAACGCCTCACACGCTCAGTTATGGTTTATTCTACCTTTGAAAGTACTGACGCTGGGTGCAGATATGAATAAAGTTACTATTCTGGTAGAAACCGAAAGGTTTGATGACTTTGTTTTCGAGCAAGGCGCAATCGTACAGTGAATTTACGTCGATTTTCGGGCCGGAAGTTGGGACACTTTTTTACTTGGTGTCGAAACGTATTTGCGCGTCCTACACACACTGCTTGGATAAAAACTTGATGGAGATGGAAAGAGAAGGTGTTGGTTATTGTTTACATACTGCACGATAACCTGTAGCTCACCCCAACAGTCGGCTGAGATCATGTTTAGACTACAACGGCCAGTGTGTTACTTTTCGTGTTAGGAGTCACGTAGGCAGTTTTGGCTTTTGCCACGCTTTTAATAATGATGACAGACGTTGAACTAAGCGATAAACTTGGACAAGCAAGAACAATCTACTACGAAAAAAAAAAATATGCACAAACACAGAAGACAAAGCAATGAAAATAAGTCTTAAGTTCGTTGTTGTGTACTATCATGTTACCGCGAAAAGTAACAACGTAAATCAAAGTTATTTATCGACATGTTCCTGACTTCCTCCGGTGGAAACAACTGTTCTATCGTCTGCTACAAAGTTGCATTCACTGTCTCGAACTGAGAACTCAGTGTGGCATGGAGAACATCGAAGATAACGGCCAAGGTAAGAACCACTGGTTTTTCGTTGTCTGTAACACACTCACCTGCAGTTTGAAACACTGTTATTTTCACTAAATAACAACTTTCTTCCTTTTTTTTTCATCTGAAAGTTAGAAGTGTTATTGTGATTTGTTTTGATAAAATTTGCATTTTTAAGGACAAAGATTTTTCTTTATTTTGATTTTTAAAGACATAATGTTTGAGACGATTCAACCAATTTCCCAAGTTATTCAGCTTTCATGTCATTGCATGTGTTTTTTTCTGGCCTTTTCTATTGTCTTTCCATACAGTTCACCTTGTGCTTTGTTTTCATGCCATTTTAATGAAATGAATGACAGGAAAAAGAAAGATATGTTTTTTTACGTTGTGTGTGTTACTCACACCACTCGCACATCGTGAGAGGTAACACACTCAAATAGTTTGTACAGTTATCTTGAAAATTATTTAAATCTTGCTGGAACAAAGTAAGGAATGAATCAAGTAAACAGAAAATGATGTCTGCGTTTATTGTTTTGAATTGGAGTGGGTTTTTTAGGAACAGTGTTGAGTGCGTTACACACACTAAAACATCACAGGCACAATTGTGTTAAGTTAATCATCACTGAAGTGTGTGTTGTTAAATGCATATTAACCTGACATAGACATTTTTTCATGATGTATTCAAGTTTTACTTTTGTTACGGTGAGTTTGTGTTGGTGCTTGTAACACAAGTTGGTGTTGTGTAACAAACTCAGAGACACTTTCTTTGCTGATATGAATTTACCAGCATGCTGAATGTGTCAACAATAGTTTCAATAGTTGTGTAGCAACCATGGTGTCATTCTTACAATTAATTTCACAAGTAACTGAATGCACTGAATAGGGACAACGTTTTGTTCATGTTATGACAGTGTTTTCTAACACACTCATTGGCGAATAAACAGCATTTTTCTTGATAACTTCAAAATCCGCCTTCAACCTGAAGATTTTGTGTTGGGTTTATCAAGTTTTTTTGTACAGTGTATTGTTTTCATTACCAAGTGGATGGATATATGCTTTATACCCTACAAAATAATGTGAAGTAACACATTTTTTGGTGAAATGTAACACACTCAGTGTCAAAAGTGAGAAAATCTTCTCTATATTGTGAATTGGAGCATGGTAGAAGTCATAATACATCATTGTTAGGTTGTTATGGTTTTGCTCTTTCATTTTTCATTCTTTTGCATGCATTTTTCATGTGAATATCTTGACAGTGTCCTAAAGTTTGATTTTTTTTGGTGAAATGTAACACACTCATTGGAAACTTTTAGGAATGACTTGACAGATAACTGATAATGGGAATAACTGGTCCGGTATCATTGATGCATTTCAACTCTTTACTATTATGTACTTGTTTCTCTTCCCATTACATGTATTTCTAAGGTTTTGTGTGTAAAATAAATAGGAATTTTGCAGTTTTGAATGTCTGTGTTGTGAGACACAGAAAGTTGATTTTTGTTTGAATACATGTTCACATCTTGTTCTGATTTGATTTTGTTTGTAGACTGTCCGTATGAAGTGTGTGGAACTAAGAATAGATTGACTGCTGAAACAGTAATCTTTTCAGTTCTTTGAGTACTTGTTTGATCGTTGTTTTGTTTATTGGTGTTCCTGTAACACACACATTCCTAGGGTACCTAGATATGCAGATTATTGCTGTCGGGGAATGCCACTTTTCACAAATGAAGATCAAGGTAGATCATAAATAATGCAGTTAACTTTTATTGTGTAATAGGTTTACTGTTAACTGTATTAGAAAACAATGTGTGACACTGTGTTATGTAACACACTCCAGTTACAATTTTAAATGCAATTCATTCCGCAGTAATTGATGAAAATACATTGTTACTGCCCAGACACAACTAAACACATAAACAGTTTTACTGGACCCCAAAATGGAAAGTAATCCAAGAGTTTGTATTTGTGACTCAAGTGTCCCACAAATTCGACACCTTTTCTGAGCCATGACCATATGTAAACAAAGGAAACAATAAGAAAAAAACCAAATTAATATGAAAAGGAAACAAAACACAAAATCGCGACCTCTAAACCACCGCAGGCGCGACCGAAAAACCAACGCTTGGTAGAAAATGGGGTACACAAAAAATCAAATTATTCAAAAACACAACTGGAGCACTGGGGCCTTCGTTCCGAGTCGTTTTCTTTTACCAGAACTTAAAACCAACAAAATACTACATCGACCGAAGTCGGCACGCTTCTTACTTTTACTATAATTCCTACAACAACACTAACAACACTCTCAAATGAACAAAATCACAAATTCAGAAAACTAAAACCAGATCTACAACAAAGGAAAAAATGGCGGAATAGCCCGGCTCGACAAACCACGTGGAAGACTGCAAATCTTACTCTACCAAAAAATGTGTGTCAAGAGCGATCACACAAATGATTACAACCTCAAAACCAATGTAAATCATACTAGAGTCGGATCCTTTATTAAAAGAAATGAAAATTAGACATTTCACGCATGCATTCTATCGCTCCGACGTACATGAAAACACACGTGGTAAAAGGCAGCACCCAAGCCCAGCTCGGAAAATGCTGCAAATTAAAAGACGTAAACGCCGCCCGGGGCTTGTAAGTACTGTTGTAAGGCCCAGCCTTATCGTAAGCCCGGACAGCATAACGCCACGACTACATCATTGAGTCACATAAAGGGTTAGCGAGCCCTAACAGGTAGACTTACCTAAGTCTCTTGTTACGGCGCGCTGTCAGTGTGTACGTCTGTTCAGTTGGGATCTTCAGTCAACACTCACCAATAAGCCCGCCGAAGCGTGGCTTATTGGTTCCGGTCACGGGAGGGGAAAAGGGAGTTGTTTCCCTTACTCCCCTTAGTACAAATTTACAAAGCACAATGATCTCCTTTATACTTCTGTACATATTCTTTCAACTGGAATAAACGAAACGAAATAAAAAGAAAATTAAAAATACTGTCGGAGACAGAACAGTCTATGTCCACTCCCTTACACTAACACATCCGGCCATCTATTCACCCCCGACTTGAATGAAGTGTCAGCCCTGTTATTTGGGAGAGTATGGCATTCCAAATAATTATTTGACAAATGGAATGCCATACGTTTTGCAAGAAAAGGTAACTCTTTACACAACCCACACAAACCCAACGGAGCTATTTTCGAAAATATAACGACAGTGAAAACCCTGTGAAACTAGGTCATCACGCTCCAATAACGTGCCATCTGGCAGTGTTGCGAGTCGCTTAGCCACCAGTGGCCATGGAAAATCGATACACTGTAGGCGGGGCAAGCAGAGCCATCCGCGATACCGCGCCGCCGCTTTAAAGGCACTGTCTGCCTCAAATGGTTTACAGAACTCGCGTAAACCACACACCAGACTGATTTCGTGGTTTATCTCACCCCTGAGCCATCGTTAACCCGTGTGATCGACTTTCCTTTTTTTCACAATTTAGTCGTCAGTCAGTTGTGATTTCAAATCGACTCGCTGTATCTGCAATAGCACGTTTAGCTAGTTATTGTGTACCTCTGAATCTAAAACACAACAAACGGCGGTGAGGCACACGAACTTATCGGCGGCGGTTGGCTTAAAGGAGCAAGCGCTATGCAGAAAGTTCGTCTGCTAAGAGAAACACTGCTTCCGGGCGGGATTTTTTCAAACTTTTAAAACTTCGAATTGTAGGCCCCCTACTGATCTTGTCTTGATGAAAAAAAGAACTAACTTTTAAAATCTAAATAATTAAGTAGATGTGTACTGCCGGGCAGTACATACCCCAAGCGAAGTCGTCCATCTGTGTGTACATGATTCTCTCTCTCTCTCTCTCTCTCTCTCTCTCTCTCTCTCTGTCTTAAAATGTGTCATCGATGACGTGTTTTCATACTTGCTAATGCGGCAGGCTAATCATGACGTCAAATTGAAACTTCTTGAAGTCTCTCAGAAAGGGACATGAAAACCATGTGGGGGTTACTGGTTTGGGCTGAAAAAAAACCCAACTCCACCTAAAATTCAAGCGCCTATGGGGCTGAATTATGCAGCATAAATTGTGAAACATCAGGATATCTCACACTTTCAATTCTGCCATCATGTCAAATCTGACAACAAACCTACCCACAAAATGTCATAAATATCGGTGTAGAATTGAGACTTAACGGTTTTTAACTGCCAAAAATAAGTTTTTTTGACTGGAATAGTTTGTCTTGAAATTCAGTTTGGGACAACGGACCCACCCACTAAATTTCATAAAGATAGGTGAAAATTTAAATGTAACGGTTTTTAACTGCCAAAATTATGTTTTTCTTCTGGAAAAGTATGGAGTGAAAATCAGTTGGGGACAACGAACCTACCCACAAAATTTCATAAATATCGATGAAGAATTGAGATTTAACGGTTATTAACTGCCAAAAATAAGGTTTTTTGTCTGGAAAAGTATGTCTTAAAATTCAGTTTGGGACAACGGACCCACCCACTAAATTTCATAAAGATAGGTGAAGAATTGAAATTTAACGTTTTTTAACTGCCAAAATTATGTCTTTCTTCTGGAAAAGTATAGAGTGAAAATCAGTTGGGGACAACGAACCTACCCACAAAATTTCATAAATATCGGTGAAGAATTGAAATTTAACGGTTTTTAACTGCCAAAATTATGTTTTTCTTCTGGAAAAGTATGGAGTGAAAATAAGTTGGGGACAACAAACCTACCTTTAAAATTTCATAAGAATCAGTGAAGAAATAGGATTTAACGATTTTTTAACGGCCTTTAAATCATTGGTGATGTCATCATAACCCAGTCGTTGTAGTTGTCGTCGTAGTTGTTGGTGTTGTTGTTGTCATGTTCGTTGTCGTGATTGTTGTTGTTCTCGTGTTGTTGTTTTTGTTGTTGTTGTTGTTGTTGTTGTTGTTGTTGTTGTTGTTGTTGTTGTTGTCGTCGTCGTCGTCGATGTCATTTGTTGTTGTTGTTGTTATCGTCGTCGTCGTCGTCATCGTCGTCGTTGTCAGAGGTTATTTCTAAAGATTTCATTGATAGTCTTTGTTCTCGTCACCAAGACTTGCTAAGAACAAGCTTGGAACAGCAAGAGTTCCAAGAACAAGATTAGAACAACTCATTACATCATTACCAGTACGTCATTTGTATTTAGAACACACTTTAGAAAAAAACTCTTCAGCTACAAACCAGTCACCCTCACATGGCGGAGGTGTTTGTCTAAACCACTTACTGAAATGTTTTGAGGTTTAATGACCATACACATGTTGAACCGGTGAGTGTCTTCCGCTGCTTAATTCGCAAATAACTATTTTATTAAAGTCCGCTTGAAACGCTCAAAGATGAAATTCCATGTTAAAAAGTGACAAAAGTTTCACATTTTCCCGTTGTAACAGCTTCCGATGATATTATATGAAAATTCTGATCCTCTGAGAGGATTCCCCGAAAGAAAATCAGTTTGTACGCCTAATTTTAATAGAATTGTCCAAACAGTGTCGCTAATATTGTGCTAAAAGATGAATTCTAGAACAATGTCCAGACAGACACCACTTGGCAAAAAAAATTTCAGTGCTGGGAGATGAAAAAAAAAACTACCTCGCTACGCGCGGGCTTCGCCCGCGCTCCGCTTGGATAAATTGACAGCTTGTAACACTGACAAACATTCTTAAATCATAAAAGATGTCTTTTTTCATCAAGATAAGATCAGTACAACTCCACATTTTGACAGTCTTCAACAAGGGAGCCCGGTGCAGGTCACGCAAGGTCGTGTTTCTCAAGTAGACCAACTTTCTGCATGTCGCTGCTTTCTTTGAAGTCTACCGTGGCCGATAAGTTCGTAAGACTCGCAGTCGTTTGTTGCATTTTAGATTCAGAGGTACACAATTACGTGCTATTGCAGATACAGCGAGTCGCATTGAAATCACAAACTGACGACAAAATTGTGAAAAAAAGGAAAGTATGTGACACGGGTTCACGATGGCTCAGGGGTAAAATGAGGGGGGGCGATGCTTTACCACGTGCACCGGTAATGGGCTTTTTGGACGTAACATGCATGGGAATGGGGAAATTCTCGTAGCGTGCACCGTGCACAGAGGTCCGGCGTGCACCGTGCATGGAGCTTTTTCGTAACGCGCACCGTGGATCACCGTGCATGGCCCGTTTGGCCTCAACGTGCACGTGCACAGGACCCCCCCCCCCCCCCCCCCATGGTGACCCTCTAAAATAAACCACGAAATCTGGTGTGTAGTTTACGCAAGCTAAATAGCCATTAAAACGAACCGTGTCATTTATAGAGAATACTACATGGCTTGCTGTGTCGTACCAGGTAAATTTACACGAGTTGTTTTTTTAAAATATTGAACTGCGAGTGAAAAAGCAACGAGTGTAAATCTGGTACGACACAGCAAGCCATGTAGTATTCTGTTTATCCTACAAACTGTACTTACGTGTATTTTACTCAAAACGTCCCGCAGTCGAGGCAGCCACACTGAAGACGCTTGATTTCGAACCTCGATCTCTTCCAAAGCCTTGTGCAATCTATAATGTATTACGTCAAAGCAAAGAAACGTCACTCTGGAAAGTGTGGCGTGACGTGTTTGGTCTAAAAATTCATCGCGGGGAATTAACGAGGGCATTTTTTTTCTACAATGGCGTTTGTCTCGGTGACTTTGGCATCATTAGTAGTGGCAAAAAACAGGTCCCTGCCAGACTTGCTTGACATGACCTCATTTACATGATATACACACGTGTGATTTGAACGATTGTTATCTCATGAGTATCTCTCTCACGTATGTAGGATAAAATGCTGTTAAATGCTATTGCAAGTGTGTTCCATAAGGTTAGAACTGCTTTTTTTTCGTGAGAAGATTTAAATCGTTCTGTAAACCATTTGAGGTAGACTGGGCCTTTTAACCCTCTCTTTCTTGTTCTATTTCGGCCTGCACCTCCACACCCCGCCTCCGCACACACACACACAAAATAATTAGTGTCCGTACAAATGTATCCCACTGACTTCAAAGCAGGGGGGGGGGGGGGGGGGGGGAGCAGAGGGCGGTTGCTGAACCGGTTTTTCTCAGGTTGCTCAGTGAGCACAACATGCAAGTTCACCCTAGCGTAAGAAGAGCGATATAAAAAAAAAAAACAAGTCGCGTAAGGCGAAAATACAACATTTAGTCAAGTAGCTGTCGAACTCACAGAATGAAACTGAACGCAACGCAACAAGACCGTATACTCGTAGCATCGTCACTCCACCGCCCGTGGCAAAGGCAGTGCCAGTGGAATTGACAAGAAGAGCGGGGTATTCGTTGCGCTGAGAAGGATAGCACGCTTTTCTGTACCTCTCTTCGTTTTAACTTTCTGAGCGTGTTTTTAATCCAAACATATCATATCTATATGTTTTTGGAATCAGGAACCGACAAGGAATAAGATGAAAGTGTTTTTAAATTGATTTCGAACAAAAAATTTTGATAATAATTTGTATATATTTAATTTTCAGAGCTTGTTTTTAATCCAAATATAACATATGTATATGTTTTTGGAATCAGAAAATGATGGGGAATAAGATGAACGTAAATTTGGATCGTTTTATAAAAAAAATATTTTTTTTACAATTTTCAGATTTTTAATGACCAAAGTCATTAATTAATTTTTAAGCCACCAAGCTGAAATGCAATACCGAAGTCCGGGCTTCGTCGAAGATTACTTGACCAAAATTTCAACCAATTTGGTTGAAAAATGAGAGCGTGACAGTGCCACCTCAACTTTCACAAAATGACGGATATGACGTCATCAAAGACATTAATAAACAAGTCGCGTAAGGCGAAAATACAATATTTAGTCAAGTAGCTGTCGAACTCACAGAATGAAACTGAACGCAATGCCATTTTTCAGCAAGACCGTATACTCGTAGCATCGTCAGTCCACCGCTCATGGCAAAGGCAGTGAAATTGACAAGAAGAGCGGGGTAGTAGTTGCGCTAAGAAGGATAGCACGCTTTTCTGTACCTCTTTTTGTTTTAACTTTCTGAGCGTGTTTTTAATCCAAACATATCATATCTATATGTTTTTGGAATCAGGAACCGACAAGGAATAAGATGAAAGTGTTTTTAAATTGATTTGGACAATTTAATTTTGATAATAATTTTTATATATTTAATTTTCAGAGCTTGTTTTTAATCCGAATATAACATATTTATATGTTTTTGGAATCAGCAAATGATGGAGAATAAGATAAACGTAAATTTGGATCGTTTTATAAATTTTTATTTTTTTTTACAATTTTCAGATTTTTAATGACCAAAGTCATTAATTAATTTTTAAGCCACCAAGCTGAAATGCAATACCGAAGTCCGGGCTTCGTCGAAGATTACTTGACCAAAATGTCAACCAATTTGGTTAAAAAATGAGGGCGTGACAGTGCCGCCTCAACTTTCACGAAAAGCCGGATATGACGTCATCAAAGACATTTATCAAAAAAATGAAAAAAACGTTCGGGGATTTCATACCCAGGAACTCTCATGTCAAATTTCATAAAGATCGGTCCAGTAGTTTAGTCTGAATCGCTCTACACACACACACAGACACACAGACACACGCACATACACCACGACCCTCGTTTCGATTCCCCCTCGATGTTAAAATATTTAGTCAAAACTTGACTAAATATAACAAGTCGCGTAAGGCGAAAATACAATATTTAGTCAAGTAGCTGTCGAACTCACAGAATGAAACGCAATGCCATTTTACTCGTAGCATCGTCAGGCCACCGCTCATGGCAAAGGCAGTGAAATTGACAAGAAGAGCGGGGTAGTAGTTGCGCTAAGAAGGATAGCACGCTTTTCTGTACCTCTCTTTGTTTTAACTTTCTGAGCGTGTTTTTAATCCAAACATATCATATCTATATGTTTTTGGAATCAGGAACCGACAAGAAATAAGATGAAAGTGTTTTTAAATTGATTTGGACAATTTAATTTTGATAATAATTTTTATATATTTAATTTTCAGAGCTTGTTTTTAATCCGAATATAACATATTTATATGTTTTTGGAATCAGCAAATGATGGAGAATAAGATAAACGTAAATTTGGATCGTTTTATAAATTTTTATTTTTTTTTACAATTTTCAGATTTTTAATGACCAAAGTCATTGATTAATTTTTAAGCCACCAAGCTGAAATGCAATACCGAACCCCGGGCTTCGTCGAAGATTACTTGACCAAAATTTCAACCAATTTGGTTGAAAAATGAGGGCGTGACAGTGCCGCCTCAACTTTCACGAAAAGCCGGATATGACGTCATCAAAGACATTTATCAAAAAAATGAAAAAAACGTTCGGGGATTTCATACCCAGGAACTCTCATGTCAAATTTCATAAAGATCGGTCCAGTAGTTTAGTCTGAATCGCTCTACACACACACACAGACACACACACACACACACACACACACACACACACACACACACACATACACCACGACCCTCGTCTCGATTCCCCCCTCTACGTTAAAATATTTAGTCAAAACTTGACTAAATATAAAAATGAAAAAAACGTCTGGGGATTTCATACCCAGGAACTCTCATGTCAAATTTCATAAAGATCGGTCCAGTAGTTTACTTTGAATCGCTCTACAGTGACACACACACAGACACACAGACACACACACACACACACACGCACGCACGCACGCACATACACCACGACCCTCGTCTCGATTCCCCCTCTACGTAAAACATTTAGTCAAAACTTGACTAAATGTAATTAGGTGACTCGCTTTACTGATTTTATGTCGTGAGAATGACGTTGTTATGTACGACTGGTGGTGGTGGTGGTGCTGTTAAGTGGAGAGAGTAGTGAGTGCATTGGACCAAAGAAAGATAGAGGGGAAGGGGAGGTCCCCCGGAGCGAGAGAGAGCCGGACAGAGACAGAGACAGAGACAGAGACAGAGACAGAGACAGAGACAGAGAGAGCCGGACAGAGACAGAGACAGAGACAGAGAGAGCCGGACAGAGACAGAGACAGAGACAGAGACAGAGACAGAGGCAGAGAGAGACAGAGACAGAGACAGAGACAGAGACAGAGACAGAGACAGAGACAGAGACAGAGCAGAGAGAGACAGACAGACAGACAGAGACAGAGACAGAGGCAGAGGCAGAGGCAGAGGCAGAGACAGAGACAGAGACAGAGACAGAGACAGAGACAGAGAGACAGAGACAGAGACAGAGAGAGCCGGACAGAGACAGAGACAGAGACAGAGAGAGCCGGACAGAGACAGAGACAGAGACAGAGAGAGCCGGACAGAGACAGAGACAGAGAGAGCCGGACAGAGACAGAGACAGAGAGAGCCGGACAGAGACAGAGACAGAGAGAGCCGGACAGAGACAGAGACAGAGACAGAGAGAGCCGGACAGAGACAGAGACAGAGACAGAGAGAGCCGGACAGAGACAGAGACAGAGACAGAGAGAGCCGGACAGAGACAGAGACAGAGACAGAGAGAGAGCCGGACAGAGACAGAGACAGAGACAGAGACAGAGACAGAGACAGAGAGAGCCAGACAGAGACAGAGACAGAGACAGAGACAGAGACAGAGACAGAGACAGAGAGAGCCGGACAGAGACAGAGACAGAGACAGAGAGAGCCGGACAGAGACAGAGACAGAGACAGAGAGAGCCGGACAGAGACAGAGACAGAGACAGAAATAGAGCCGGACAGAGACAGAGACAGAGACAGAGACAGAGACAGAGACAGAGACAGAGACAGAGAGAGCCGGACAGAGACAGAGACAGAGAGAGAGACAGAGAGAGAGACAGAGAGAGCAGAGACAGAGACAGAGACAGAGAGAGACACCTTATCTGTACGTACATCGCCATCTATTCCCTCCCCTTCCCCCCTTCCCCGATGAGCTCAGTGCTGGAAACAACAACTATAATACCAAAGCCGCTCGCCGAGTGCTTCGCGAGCGCTTTCCCGCTGCACTGCCCTAAGAAACGGCTTTCTGTCATTCGCACTGCGGGCGACCCGTGGCGAACCGCTCAGTCTGGTATAGATCGATGTTTTTCGCCGGGGCCGAGCGAAGCAGAAGACAAATTTCGAAGCAGAGAGAGAGAGAGAGAGAGAGAGAGAGAGAGAGAGAGAGAGGAGAGAGAGAGAGAGAGAGAGAGAGAGGGCGTAGAGAGAGAGAGAGAGAGAGGGGCGTAGAGAGAGAGAGAGGGCGTAGAGAGAGAGAGAGAGAGAGAGAGAGAGAGAGAGAGAAGGAGGGCGTAGAGAGAGACTGAGAGAGGGGGCGTAGAGAGAGAGGGCGTAGAGAGAGAGAGAGAGAGAGAGAGACTGGGAGAGAGAGGGGGCGTAGAGAGAGAGGGCGTAGAGAGAGAGAGAGAGAGAAAGAGAGAGAGAGAGAGAGAGAGAGAGAGAGAGAGAGAGAGAGAGAAGGCGAGAGAGAAAGGGTGAGAGAGAGGGGGCGTAGCCTCGAGAGAGAGAGAGAGGGTGAGAGAGCAAGACTGAGGGCAGAGAGCGAGAGAGGGCAGAGAGAGAGAGAGAGAGGGCGTAGAGAGCGAGAGAGAGGGTAGAGAGCGAGAGAGAGAGGGTAGAGAGCGAGAGAGAGAGAGAGGGTGGAGAGAGAGGGTGGAGAGAGAGAGAGAGGGGGTGGAGAGAGAGTGAGAGGGTGGAGAGAGAGAGAGAGGGTAGAGAGCGAGAGAGAGAGGGTGGAGAGAGAGGGTGGAGAGAGAGAGAGGGTGGAGAGAGAGAGAGGGGTGGAGAGAGAGTGAGAGGGTGGAGAGAGAGAGAGAGAGAGAGAGAGAGAGAGAGAGAGAGACAATCAAATCGAGTCAACTCAAATAACTTATTTTACGAGGGTTGTGGCAAAAGCATTACAAACGAATCGAGCTTCGTAGTCCACAGAGGGACTAGGCCTACTCTTAATCAAATAAATACACGGACACTGTTTCACAAATAAGAGAGAATAAGAGAATAAACAAAGCAGTCCAATCAGCAAGTCTGACCGAGTAGCCGGCAGGGCCGGACTACCGGGGGAGTTATGGGGGTTGCGCAACCCCCCCCCCCCCCTAGCCTAAACATGTACCTCACTTATTTAAAACATTTTTTATTATTGTTTATTTTATGCCGTTTCATGCAAGGAGCGACAATTTTCCTATCTCAGAATATGACCTACTCATCAGCTTCATGCTGCCCCTTGACCCCGCCAGGATCACCACTGGCACCCCCCCCCTCCTCTCTTAGCCTAGTCCGGCCTGTGGCCGGTACAACACACACAGTTCAAAACCGCTCTGACCCTAGTCAGTATTATAATCAGAACACTGCAACCAGCCCACCGGACCACGTTACCTCCACTATCTTTCGATATAACGCATATTTGTTTAATACACGACGCACATACTGACAAAAATAAAACTGGAAAGTATGCAAACGGTACAAAACAAACGCAAGTAGCAAATACACTGAACGCAGAAAGATGCAGGAAAGAAAATGCACTCACCTTTTAGCTCACGAGAATGTGCCAGTCGACTTTATACGTAGAACTTCTCTCTCTCTCTCTCTCTTTTATACGGGCGTCAGCTCATTAATTCCTAGATCCAGGATGCACTGCGACAAAACTTGCACTGAAGGCGTCCAAAAACCGGAGCAAAATTAAACACTGAAAATAGCAACTCGCAGTAGGTTTCTGGTGGTACTGCGCACAGAGATACTGCGCATTACGTTTCGCGAGCACGCTCTTCGTTACGATCGCATTTTCACGCTTTGAGACTGTTACCGACGAAAGAAAGCCCGGCTCTGATGGGTTATAGCTTCCTGGTCGCTAAAAAAACCACACAGACGCGTGCGCGCGCACATAAAAACACTCACACGTACCACACACACACACCACACACACACCACACACACGTACCACACACACGTACCACACACACACACACCACACACACACACCACACACACACACCACACACACGTACCACACACACACCACACACACCACACACACACACCACACACACGTACCACACACACACACACACACCACACACACACACCACACACACACACCACACACACGTACCACACACACACACACCACACACACCACACACACACACCACACACACACACCACACACACGTACCACACACACACACCACACACACACACCACACACACACACCACACACACACACACGTACCACACACACACACCACACACACACACCACACACACGTACCACACACACACACCACACACACACACCACACACACACACCACACACACACCACACACACGTACCACACACACACACCACACACACACCACACACACGTACCACACACACACATCACACACACACACCACACACACACGTACCACACACACGTACCACACACACACCACACACACGTACCACACACACACCACACACACGTACCACACACACACACCACACACACACACCACACACACACACCACACACACGTACCACAAACACACACCACACACACACCACACACACACACCACACACACGTACCACACACACGTACCACACACACACACCACACACACGTACCACACACACACCACACCCACACCCACACCACACACACACACGTACCACACACACACACCACACACACACACTACACACACACCACACACACGTACCACACTGACACACCACACACACGTACCACACACACACACACCACACACACGTACCACACACACACACCACACACACGTACCACACACACACACCACACACACGTACCACACACACACACACCACACACACACCACACACACGTACCACACACACACGTACCACACACACACGTACCACACACACACGCCACACACACACCACACACACACACCACACACACATACCACACACACACGTACCACACACACACACCACACACACACACGTACCACACACACACACCACACACCACACTCACACATGTACCACACACACACACCACACACACCACACACACACCACACACACACACCACACACACCACACACACACCACACACACACACCACACACACACACCACACACACACCACACACACACACCACACACACACCACACACACACCACACACACACACCACACACCACACACACACACCACACACACACCACACACACACCACACACACACACCACACACACGTACCACACACACACACGTACCACACACACACACCACACACACACACCACACACACGTACCACACACACACACACACACCACACACACCACACACACACCACACACACACACGTACCACACACACACACGTACCACACACACACACCACACACACACACCACACACACGTACCACACACACACCACACCACACACACGTACCACACACACACCACACACACACACCACACACACACACCACACACACCACACCCACACCACACACACACGTACCACACACACCACACACACACACCACACACACACACCACACACACGTACCACACACACACACCACACACACACCACACACACACACCACACACACGTACCACACACACCACACACACACACCACACACACACACGTACCACACACACCACACACACACCACACACACACCACACACACACCACACACACACCACACACACACGTACCACACACACACACCACACACACGTACCACACACACACACACCACACACACACACCACACACACACCACACACACACGTACCACACACACACACACCACACACACACACACCACACACACACCACACACACACACCACACACACACCACACACACACACCACACACACACACACCTCACACACACACCACACACACACACCTCACACACACCTCACACACACCACACACACCACACACACACACCACACACACACACACCACACACACACCACACACACACACCACACACACCACACACACACACACCACACACACGCACCACACACACACACCACACACACACACCACACAAACCACACACACACCACACACACCACACACACACACCACACACACACCACACACACACACACCACACACACACCACACACACACCACACACACCACACACACCACACACACACACACCACACACACACCACACACACAAACCACACACACACCACACACACACACCACACACACACACCACACACACACACACCACACACACACACCACACACACACCACACACACACACCACACACACACACCACACACACCACACACACACACACCACACACACATCACACACACACACACACACACCACACACACACACCACACACACACTACACACACCACACACACCACACACACACACCACACACACACCCCACACACACACCACGCACACACCACACACACACCACACACACACCACACACACACACACCACGCACACACGTACCACACACACACACACCACACACACACGTACCACACACACACACACCACACACACGTACCACACACACACACCACACACACACGTACCACACACACACACACCACACACACACGTACCACACACACACACCACACACACACGTACCACACACACACACGTACCACACACACACACACCACACACACACGTACCACACACACACACCACACACACACGTACCACACACACACACACCACACACACATGTACCACACACACACACACCACACACACACGTACCACACACACCACACACCCACGTACCACACACACACACACCACACACACACGTACCACACACACACACACACCACACACACACGTACCACACACACACACACCACACACACACGTACCACACACACACACACCACACACACACGTACCACACACACACACACCACACACACACGTACCACACACACACACACCACACACACACGTACCACACACACACACACACACACACACGTACCACACACACACACACCACACACACACGTACCACACACACACACACCACACACACACGTACCACACACACACACCACACACACACACGTACCACACACACACACACCACACACACACGTACCACACACACACACACCACACACACACGTACCACACACACACACACCACACACACACGTACCACACACACACACCACAAACACACGTACCACACACACACACACCACACACACACACACACCACACACACACGTACCACACACACACCACACACACATGTACCACACACACACACACCACACACACACGTACCACACACACACCACACACACACGTACCACACACACACACACCACACACACACGTACCACACACACCACACACACACATACCACACACACACACACACCACACACACACGTACCACACACACACACACCACACACACACGTACCACACACACACATACCACACACACACGTACCACACACACACGTACCACACACACACGTACCACACACACACACACCACACACACACACCACACACACACGTACCACACACACACACCACACACACACGTACCACACACACACACACACCACACACACACGTACCACACACACACACACCACACACACACGTACCACACACACCACACACACTCGTACCACACACACACACCACACACACACGTACCACACACACACACACCACACACACACACGTACCACACACACACACACCACACACACACGTACCACACACACACATACCACACACACACGTACCACACACACACCACACACACACGTACCACACACACACACACCACACACACACGTACCACACACACACACACACCACACACACACGTACCAGACACACACACACACCACACACACACGTACCACACACACACACCACACACACACGTACCACACACACACACACACCACACACACACGTACCACACACACACACACACGTACCACACACACACACACCACACACACACGTACCACACACACACACCACACACACACGTACCACACACACACACACACCACACACACACGTACCACACACACACACCACACACCACACACACGTACCACACACGCACACCACACACACACGTACCACACACACACACACCACACACACACGTACCACACACACACACACACACGTACCACACACACACACCACACACACACACGTACCACACACACACACACCACACACACACGTACCACACACACCACACACACACGTACCACACACACACACACCACACGTACCACACACACACACACACCACACACACACACGTACCACACACACACACCACACACACACACGTACCACACACACACACACCACACACACACGTACCACACACACACACCACACACACACACCACACACACACACGTACCACACACACACACCACACACACACACGTACCACACACACACACCACACACACACACGTACCACACACACACACACCACACACACACGTACCACACACACACACCACACACACACACCACACACACACGTACCACACACACACACACCACACACACACACGTACCACACACACACACCACACACACACACGTACCACACACACACGTACCACACACACCACACACACACGTACCACACACACGTACCACACACACACGTACCACACACACACACCACACACACACCACACACACACCACACACACACACCACACACACGTACCACACACACACACCACATTCTACTTGTTTTGATTTTTCCCGTTTGTTTGCTTGTTTGTTTGTTCAAATTTTCACGCAATTTGCTTTGTTGTTTGTTTTCATTCTCGCTCTTCGTTTTATAATTATGTGTGTTGTTGCAAGGACTAGCTCTACATTTCAGAGACATCATCCTGCTTGCTGCCACGCGGGCAGAGAAAATGTTCCCTCTTAATATCTTCACCGCGCTGGCAGCAAAACCCCTCACGCGGAGGTGTTTTCAGACAGGCCAGTCACTATGGAACGCCAGATTCGCAATGATCTTTTGAGCTTTTCTCGTCGTTGATTGGTCAAAAATTCCGGCCGAACTTTTATTGTCCGCGCGTATTCTCTACTCACTAAAAACATGGAATGGGAATTTACTGGACACTCATATGTAATTGCTTTGAAATCAAGGGCGATCACTCAAATTCTTCAAAACGCAGGATTACAAAATGCAATGTATGTTGCGCTGTTTATGGTGCAAGATGTGAATGCCATAATTATGCGATCATTGCCAAGACCCATTTTCATAGGTGCTTGAAGAAGACATTTTCTTACAGGCAGAATGTGAAATTAAACAGAAAAATACAGATTTTAGACAGATCTGTACGCAATTTTGCTCGCTATATGGGCATCTACTTTTTTAAATACAAACTGAAATCAGCAACTGTCCTGCTTCCGTTGCAGACATGAATTGTGTTGTTGTTGTTGTTGTTGTGTTGGTTGTTGTTGTTGTTGTTGTTGTTGTTGCAGACATGAATTGAATTGTTGTTGTTTTTGTTGTCAGATATGTATTTTCTGGTTTATTTTTGGCTGGTATGGCATTTTATTCAAGTAAGGGTATGTATATTTGTCATTCGACGAAAAGGCCTTGTCAGACCTTTTTTGACTTAAAAGAGCGCAAAGGAAGGACTGTTGTTATACATGTGCGGCATCCTTTCAAAGTAGAACTGGAAAGAGGTGTAAAACGACACAAATTACTCATTTCATGCGCCATCCGTTACTCAGCAGACTGAAGCAGACCAAGGTCACAAAGAACAACACTGTTCCGAGAACTGAATAATTATCTGCTCGGGCGTCAGAAAATACTGTTACAAATTATATTTCTTTCTTTTTCCAAATTGGGGAGAGGGTGAGGTGGGGGATGAGGCAGCATTTCAGATGTGCGTGTGTGTGTGTGTGTGTGTGTGTGTGTGTGTGTGTGTGTTTATGTGTGTGTGTGTGTGTGTGTGTTTATAAGTGTGTGTGCGGTGTGTGTGTGTAATACACGCTCACAGAAAAAAAGGATAGTGGACAAATCAAACCGATGCACAAAAGGTCATAATCTCTGTGTTCAGTCAGTCAAAATCCTTTATTTGAATCAAGGGAAACAACTCATGAGCACTTTTCTGAAGTGTGTACTGTTTGCAAGAACCGCTTCCATGAAATAGCTGTGTTCAGTCATACTCACACACGCGCGCGCGCGATTAAAGGCACAGTAAGCCTCCCGTAAACCATCACAGAGCTCCCCTAGCGTCTACATACAGTACAAGCATACTTCCATTTAAACGCTCACCGTGACGGGAACATCCTGGCTGCTTTCTGTCGAGCGTGAGTAATTTTCAAAGAATTTATTTTCGTGGACTTGGCCCTTTACAACAATGGCCCCTCGTTTTGGTGCTGGACGGCCGCTGTTATGAATATCCCGGAAATCACGCCCGGACAGTAAGCCTCCCGTAAACCATCACAGATACTGTCAGGCTTTTACACACAGTACAAACACCCTTCCATTTGAACGCTCACCAAACGGGAACATCCTAGGTGCCCTACGTAAAGAGCGAGCAATTTTTACACCCCCGGTATAGGGGTGTGTATAGGATTCGGTCGATGTGTTTGTTTGTTTGTGTTCGCATATAGATCTCAAGAATGAACGGACCGATCGTCACCAAACTTGGTGAACAGGTTCTATACATTCCTGAGACGGTCCTTACAAAAATTGGGACCAGTCAAACACACGGTTAGGGAGTTATTGGTGGATTAAGATTCTACAAGGACTTATAGAGGGACATATTAATGGTCAAAGGGAAATAACCTTCTCAGTTGGTGGCAGTGAGAATGGTAAGGACGGGGGTGTTTTTCCTACCTCGGAGGAATTTCTTGTTAAAGAATTAATTTTGCAGATTGTCTCGAACACTTTTTGGACCCATCCTGAACTCAGGTCAAAAATTAGTTACTTCCCTTAAACTGGCGATAGCCGTGGATCGATGATTATCAGAATGTTTTTGGACCGTGGTGCGTTTTTGCGCTAGACCTAACTTTTAAAATCTAAATAATAAATTGACAGCTTGTTACACAAACATTCTGTAATCATAAAAGAATTCTTTTTTCATCAAGACAAGATCAGTGCAATTCGAAGTTGTGAAAGTTTGAAAAAAGAAAAGCCCGGAAGCAGGGTCACGCCAGGGTCGTAGCAGACGACGGTCTATGCGGCACATGGTGGTTCCTCTCAACAGTGAAAAGCCATCGCTAGAGTTCTTGTGAACCACAGCCGTTTGTTTCGTGCATAAAAACGTGCTATTGTAGATAAGCTCACATCGAGTCGCATTCAAATGACTAACTGACGACTACATTGTGAAAAAGGGAAACTGGATCACACGGGTTCACGATGGCTCAGGGGTAAGATAAACCACGCAAAAATAAATTCTTTGAAAAGTGTTCGCTCTTTACGGAGGGCACCTAGGATGTTCTCAATCGGTGAGTGTTTAAATGAAAGGGTGTTTGTAGTGTGTGTAAAAGCCTGACCGTATCTGTGATGGTTTACGGGAGGCTTACTGTGCCTTTAATGTTGATTCTTTGATCCGACTCTCTTCTAATCTGTAATGATATCCATGGTACCTGTGAAACACCAGGAATCCAGTACCTCTGAGCTATAGCGGATACTGTTATATTGTGCTTACTGAGAGTATCTTCCCTTTCCTTATGGCTGTACTTCCTGCAAGATGGATACCTCAATACAATGTTGAACTTGAACAACTTCTCCCGAGTCTGCAGTGAGCGTGAGTGAATGACACACATAAAACAACATGAACAGTAAACAATAACATCACATGGTGGCAGCGCGGGTAGTGAATATGTGCTCCCAAACCCCTGACATCGTCAGAGCGTAGTTTTAGGCAGCAGCACGAACCACGTGTCAAACTTCTAGCACATTCCACGTGTCACGCAAGCTTTATCATGGCAGAACGCGGTCCCATACCAGGCGGTCTACCCAACCCATCGATGGATTGGTCAAATCCAGACAGGGCTACAGCGTTAGCAGAATTCAAGCAGATGTGTGAGTACAGATTCACTGCAGAGCAAACGAAAGTGGAGAGACAGTACAGTCACATTTTTCTGTGGTCAGGAACTGAAGGCATGCGACTTTCAAACACTTGGGGGCTATCAGCTGAACAACTGAAGGATCCAAAGAACATTTGGGACAAATTTGCTGAAAGTGAACCTCAAGACAATTTCAGAATTCATCGCCTTGAACTTCAACAGTTTCGCCAGAATACTACTGAAACTGTAGATGATTTTGTCACACGGTGCAAAACCAAAGTGCTCAAGTGCAAGTTTTCTTCTGATGCAGCAAGAAATGAAAGACTGATCGAACAGATTATCGCTGGCATCAAGTACCCGGAAGTGAAGAGAAAACTCCTGCGGAAAGATGACACACTGACGCTGAAACAGGCACATGATCTATGTCGCTCACATGAAGCAAGTGTCACCCAGATGGAGAAAATGAGCAGCCTGAGCAAACCAGTCACAGTTTATGCAGTCAACTCAAGAATCGTGAACACCAAAGCATGTGGTAACTGTGGCATTAAGCACGCACCAAGAAAATGTCCAGCGTTCAACACGAAATGTGGTGCATGTGGCAAGATGAACCACTGGAAGAAGTATTGTCGCAATAGCAAGACGAACAGCCACGGCAGCCAAAACTCGCCTCAACGAGGAAGAGGAAACCAACAAGGAGGCTTCTGGCAGAGAAGACGCTCCGGCACACCTCATCGCCATCGCCATCGCCGTCATGACTTCGTCAACGCCGAAGACGAAAACGACACAGACTACGACGAGGATAACATCACCTTCGAACCAGTCAACTTCTCTACAGTCGGCAGCAGCGACGAGCGCACAGAAGTTTACGCCAATCTGTCTATCAAGCTCAGCAAGACCAAACATGCAAAACTCAAGGTGAAAGTCGACACAGGGGCGCAAGGCAACATCATGCCACTGAGAATATTTTGACGCATATATCCACAACAGCTGGATGAAGATGGTTACCCGAAACCAGGATCTACACAACAAAGAAGAACCAGACTGATTGCTTACAACGGCAGCGTCATCAATCAGTTCGGATTTGTTACTCTACCCTGCAAGTACGGAGAATCAAAGTGGCACACTGAAGAGTTCTACATCACAGATGCTGATGGACCAGCCATCCTAGGCCTACCAGGAAGTACAAGACTTCAACTAGTCACACTTCACTGTCCGATTCAAACGACACCAGTGAAAGCTGACCCAACTCCAATACAGGATGCGAAAGAACTCGAGCGTCTCTACCCTGACAGATTTGAAGGCATTGGAGAGTTCCACGGAGATCTTCACATCACGCTGAAAGAAAATGCACAACCAGTCATTCAACCTCCACGCAAGTACCCCATCCAACTACTACCAGAAATCAAAGCGGAGCTTGAAAAGATGCAGAAGAATGGAGTGATCGTACCTGTTTAGGAACCTACCGACTGGGAGAACTCATTGGCCTTTAGCAGAAAGTCCAGTGGTGGTATAAGAATATGCCTCGATCCCAAAGACCTCAACAAAAGCATCAAAAGAACGCATCACAAGACGCCAACACTTGAAGAGATCACAAATCGATTCAGCGGAGCCAAACTTTTCAGCAAGTTGGATGCCCGACATGGCTACTGGTCAGTCAAGTTCGACGAAGAATCCAGTCGTCTCACTACGTTCAACAGCCCTTGCGGAAGATTTCGTTTTGTTCGACTACCTTTTGGCTTGAGCGTAAGCCAGGACATATTCCAAAACCACATGGACCAGATCCTCAGCCAGTGTCCGGGAACCCTTGGCATCACAGATGACGTCGTTGTCTATGGCAAAGACGAGGACGAGCACGATCGCAACCTCTGTCAACTGATGGAAGTGGCAAAAAAGATGGGTCTAGTCTTCAACGAGGACAAGTGCTACATCAAGCGCAAACAGGTCAAGTTCTTCGGCATGATCTACGACGCTGACGGTGTACACCCGGATCCTGAGAAGACAACAGAGATCAAGAACCTACCATCACCAAAGAACCTCACCGAGCTACAGCAGTTTCTCGGCATGGTGCAATACATGTCTTCCTTCATCCCAAGGCTGGCAGATCACACGGCAGCTTTGAGAGCACTCACCAAGAAAGACGTGCAGTGGGACTGGAACAGCTCTCACCAGAAAGCCTTTCAGAAGGTCAAGGACATGATCTGTGAAGACACAGCGCTGACATACTTTGACATCACCAAACCAGCTGTCATCCAAGTCGATGCATCACAGCAAGGATTAGGAGCAACCCTGATCCAGGATGATAAGCCGATTGCATTTGCCAGCAAAGCGCTCACAGAGACTGAGAAACGGTATGCGAACATCGAGCGTGAGCTACTCGCAGTCGTGTTCGGATGTGAACGTTTCAACACCTACGTGTTCGGGAAGCACTTCACTGTGCAATCAGACCACAAACCCTTGGAGCAGATTCAGAAGAAGAGCCTAGCGAGCACACCTCCCAGACTCCAAAGAATGATGCTTCGCCTGCAAAAGTACGACATGAACATTGTCTACCGCCCAGGCAAAGAAGTGGTCCTAGCAGACATGCTATCCAGACTCCATCCTACCACAGGACCTGAGATCGACATTGAGAAGTCAGTCTTCGCCGTTCAGTTTTCAGCAGATAGACTACAGCAGCTGAAAGATGAGACGTGCAGAGATCCGCACATGACGGCACTCAAAAACACCATCATCAAAGGATGGCCAGAGAAACCAAAAGACCTACCCAAGAACCTCAGACAGTACTGGTCGCTCAAGGAAGAACTCACTGTTGAGGATGACATCGTTCTCAAAGGAGACAGAGTCATGATTCCAGAGTCCATGAAGCAGTACATTCTACAGACAATTCATTCTGGTCACCAGGGAATAGAAAAATGTCGTATGAGAGCCAAAACGTGCGTATACTGGCATGGTCTAAGTCACGACATTGAAACCTTCGTGAAAACCTGCGAAACATGCCTGAAACATCAGAAAAGTCAACCCCATGAAGAACTGTTGCAGCATGAGATTCCAGAACGACCTTGGCACACAGTCGGCACTGACATCATGACGATGGATGGTAGCGACTACATTGTCGTTTGCGACTACTATTCAAAAATGCCATTCGTACGCCGCACAGCAACAGCAGGCCAAACAACAAGCACAGGCATCATCTCCGCCCTCAGTCAACTCTTCGGGGAGCAGGGAGTCCCAGAAAAACTTGTCAGTGACAACGGGAAACCATACATCAGCACTGAATTTCAAAGTTTCAGGAAAGAATGGGGATTCCAGCATACTACAAGCTCACCAAGACACCCAAGATCAAACGGACTAGCAGAGAGAACCGTGCAGACAGTCAAGAACATTATGACCAAAGCAAAAGAATCTCACTCTGACATCAACATAGCACTTCTTGCTTTCAGGTCTACTCCCATCGACCACAAACTGCCATCCCCAGCTGAACTCCTATACTCCCGCAAACTCAAAACAAACCTTCCCTCTGTTATTCCCAACACCCTGTCCAAGAAGAAAGAAATCAGAAAGCAGCTAGAAAAGCGTCAACAGCAGCAGAAGATGTACCATGACAGAACAGCAACACGCAGTCTCCCACCACTGTCCAAAGGTCAACCTGTCATGATGCAGAAAGAAGAAGGAGGAAAATGGACACCAGCAACAGTCATACAACCCAGCAACGAACCAAGATCATACGTTGTCCAATCACCCAATGGAGCAACCTATCGCAGAAACAGAAGACACCTGATGAACCTGCAGAAGCCAACAGAACGACATGTCAGATTTTATGACAAACCTGAGATCATCGAGACCAGAACACCACCTCCAATCTCCACAACACCTGAGCAGAATGATGATCACATCCAACCAGCAGCAAAACCTCCATACATTACTCAGCCAGTAGTTGAAGCACCAACACCAAGTCCACATCAGAGGCCCCAGAGAAGCATCAAGAAGCCAGAAAGACTCATTGAAAGCATTTGATGATTTGACATTTGACGACATGACAAACATGTTTTGATTGTTTTGATTTATTTCATATGTTCTGTGTATTCAGTATTACAGAGACAAGTTTTGCAGAGACAAGCAATACAGAGACAAGAATTATGAACAATGACAACAGAAGTCTCAGTGAACAGTTTTCTTTATTTCAGAGCAACGGATTTTTTGTATTATTGCAGTTAGTGTTATGATCGCTAAAGTTATTTTTGTAATTGGTGTGATCGACAAAAAGAAGATCTTTGTAATTGTCCATGTTTAAGATGCAATCTTTCTTTAAAAGTAACGTTCAGAAATAATTGTTTTATTTCATTATCAGAAAGTGATAAATAATTCTTTGGAATTGATTATGTTCATTTTAGTGTTAAAGTGAGGTTTAACAGTTTTCAAGTTTTTGGTTAAAGCGAAGTTGGAGTTGTGTTATTTTCATTTATCTAAAGAAGAGGGATGTAATGATATCCATGGTACCTGTGAAACACCAGGAATCCAGTACCTCTGAGCTATAGCGGATACTGTTATATTGTGCTTACTGAGAGTATCTTCCCTTCCCTTATGGCTGTACTTCCTGCAAGATGGATACCTCAATACAATGTTGAACTTGAACAACTTCTCCCGAGTCTGCAGTGAGCGTGAGTGAATGACACACATAAAACAACATGAACAGTAAACAATAACATCACATAATCCCACTGTTTTGATGTCTCTATCTAAAAGTCCGTGCAAAACGAGTGCCGAACGTTTGCGATAAAAGTCCGGGCTGAATTGTGCGAGGACATTTTAACCTCGATCCGATTCTCTTCCGTTTCAACTTTTTTAAATTTCTCGATCTAAAACTCCGGGCGGAAAGTGCCGAACCCATAACCAATCAAAGACGAGTATAGCTCGAAAGTCCGGGCGGAATTCCGGCCGGAATATTGCGCGAGGACATTAAAAGGTCGGGCAGAATTTCTGACCAATCAACGACGAGAAAAGCTCAAAAGTCCGCGCGGAATTCCGGCCGGGCATTGTGTATCTGGCGTTCCATACTGTTGTGCACGTTGTACCATCGGCTAGCATGAAGCTTGAGTCTACACTGATACTTTCTGCTTCTTCTTCGTTCATGGGCTGAAACTCCCACTTTCACTCATGATTTTTCACGAGTGGGTTTTTACGTGTATGCTCGTTTTTATCCCACCATTCAGGCAGCCATACTCTATGGCATTCCGTTTGTCAAATAATTATTTGGATAATTTTTCATGGTTTTTTCACCAGTTTTAGCTAAATAATCATTATTTAGAAGCTCATGTGCTAAATAAGTAATTGTTTATAAACAATGTAACAAAATTCTAAATAATTTTTTGTTTACGTAAACCATTCATTGTTTACCTAAACAATTCATTGTTTACGTAAATAATTCATTGTTTACGTAAATAATTCATTGTTTACGTAAATAATGTATTGTTTACACAAAAAATCACTTATTTCACAAAATAATATTTTTTGGGGTGGATAAAGTGAGCAGTTGCTGAATAAATCATTGTTTACCTATATAATGCATTATTTAGCAGATTCGCTAAATAATGAAAACTGCTTTCCCTAAACAATTCATTGAATCAAGAATTGACTTCTAAGCTTCATTTTTGACTCACATGCGAAGCAAAAGTGAGTCTATGTACTCACCCGAGTCGTCCGTCCGTCCGTCCGGAAAACTTTAACGTTGGATATTTCTTGGACACTATTCAGTCTATCAGTACCAAATTTGGCAAGATGGTGTATGATGACAAGGCCCCAAAAAACATACATAGCATCTTGACCTTGCTTCAAGGTCAAGGTCGCAGGGGCCATAAATGTTGCCTAAAAAACAGCTATTTTTCATATTTTTCCCATTTTCTCTGAAGTTTTTGAGATTCAATACCTCACCTATATATGATATATAGGGCAAAGTAAGCCCCATCTTTTGATACCAGTTTGGTTTACCTTGCTTCAAGGTCAAGGTCACAGGAGCTCTTCAAAGTTGGATTGTATACATATTTTGAAGTGACCTTGACCCTGAACTATGGAAGATAACTGTTTCAAACTTAAAAATTATGTGGGGCACATGTTATGCTTTCATCATGAGACACATTCGGTCACATATGATCAAGGTCAAGGTCACTTTGACCCTTATGAAATGTGACCAAAATAAGGTAGTGAACCACTAAAAGTGACCATATCTCATGGTAGAAAGAGCCAATAAGCACCATTGTACTTCCTATGTCTTGAATTAACAGCTTTGTGTTGCATGACCTTGACCTTGGGTCAAGGTCACATGTATTTTGGTAGGAAAAATGTGTAAAGCATGTGAGTCGTATGGGCTTTGCCCTTCTTGTTTTTCTTTGTGTATATACTATAATTCAATACAAAGTATCTCCAAACATTATTGATCAGAAAATGTTCGCAAATTTGTTTATTTTACAAGCTGAAATTGCCGTAAACAATATATTACTTAGACGTATTTTACATTGTTTGTAAACAATCAGCAATGTTGCTAAATAAATCATTATTTACGTAAACAATGAATTATTTACGTAAACAATGAATTGTTTAGGTAAATAATGAATGGTTTACATAAACAAAAAATTATTTGGAATTGTTTTACATTGTTTATAAACAATTACTTATTTAGCACATGAGCTTCTAAATAATGATTATTTAGCTAAAACTGGTGAAAAAAAACATGAAAAAGTATCCAAATAATTATTTGACAAATGGAATGCCATAATACTCTGCTTTCGGGGGAATACACTGACTGAAATATGTAGACGTATGACGATAGGGTGAGATTAAAGTTCCAGGACTTTTACACACAAGTCGTGGGTGCTACAGAAAATTCGACTGAAGCAGTACTAAGTTGTTATAGCCTCAAAACTTGCTGCTGTTGAGGCTCACCTTTGGAGGCAGGCAGATCACGTGATCATGTGATCATCTGATCTGGCATGACTTTTACAAGTCCTTGGTGCTACGGAACATTCGACTGAAGCAGTACTAAGTTTTTATAGGGTTCACCCTGACAACTTGCTGCTGTTGAGGCTCACCTTTGGAGGCAGGCAGATCATCTGATTAGCGGGCACCAAAGCGAGGTCCATGAAGGCGAGTGGCGGAGGTGTCATGCACGCCACTGCGTCGCCCGTCAGGCGGGGACTGCGAATCTGTTTGAGCCACATGAGGTCACAGTTGCAGTGCCAGGGGTTGTCCCCAAGGTAAACGACCCCGATAGAGGTGAAGGTCGCTTGTAGAGTGGAGGTCAGAGTCTGCAGTTGATTCCCTGTAAGATCCAGCATCTGAAAGAAAGCGGAGGGAGGTATTGTAAACGCTACTGTCACAAAGAAGACACAGAATGTGATGACGATGACGACGATGACGACGACGACGACGACGATGATGATGATGATGATGATGATGATGATGATGATGATGATGATGATGATGATGATGATGATGATGATGATGCAAGGAAGGAAGAGATCGTGGGGCGAGTCTTCCTATCCCTTAAAAACGAAACAGAGCTAAAAATCAAAAATATATAGACTGCTAAGGTTCCAAAATTCAGAATAAAAAAAGATTAGTACTAGTAGTTTAATGGAACGTTTATTTTTGACAAAACAAAATGTTACATTTACAGTACGTCGACCCACTTGTCTTTGAAGCAGACAGACAGACCAACACTTGTGATACAAATAGTCAATACAAATAATCAATACAAATAGTCAACCTATCTTAGAAGCGTGGATGTACATCGCGTTCAAGATGCCAGCATGCCAGTCAATTTCCCAAGTTGAAAAATGTTCTTTGAAAAGCGTAACAAGTCGCGTAAGGCGAAATTACTACATTTAGTCAAGCTGTCGACCTCACGGAATGAAACTGAACGCATTGTATTTTTTCACCAAGACAGTACAGCTTCGTCAATCCCCGCGAGAAGGAAATCGCTCACCTCCCACGTGCAAAACGCAGTGAAACTGACACGCAAGAATAGCGCGGTAGCTAATTGTGCTAAGCAGGAAAGCGCGCTTTTCTGTATTCTTGTTAACTTTCTGAGCTTGTTTTGAATACAACCTATCATATATATATATGTTTTTGGAATCAGGAAATGATAAAGAATGAGATGAAATCATGTTTGGATCGATTTCTTAAATTTTAATCGTAAGACTAATTAATCTATTGTCGTTAATTGTGATCACATTTTAAGAGTAAACATTATGTATTATATTTTTAGATTCAGAATGTGATGAAGAATACGATGCAATCAATTTTAAATCTGTTAGCAAAAAAATCGATTTTAATGACAACTTTAATGAGCAAACTCATTAATTAATTTTTAAGCCTCCAAGCTGTCGTGGAAAATTACTTGACCAAAATTTCAACCAATTTGGTTGAAATATGAGAGCGTGACAGTGCCGCCTCAACAATCACGAAAAGCCAGATATGACGTCATCAAAGACATTTATCAAAAAAATGAAATAAAAGTTTGGAGATACCATACTCATGAAGATCGGTCCAGTAGTTTTCTCTGAATCGCTCTACACACACAGACACACACACACACACACACACACACACACACACACACACACACACACACACATACACCACGACCCTCGTCTCGATTCCCCCCTCTACGTTAAAACATATAGTCAAAACATTCGACCTATATACTTGAAACTTGTTGGCATTATCATCCCATGTGAAGCCAATGTACACCAAATTTCAAGTACTTCGATAAACAAATTGTGGAGTTATCACCATTTTAGTGGCCCGGTGGCATTTAAAGAAAAAAAGATTGGGGGGGGGGGGGGGTCACCCTGTACCCGGCCCCCAACGAACCCATGCGTCACCCACCTTCATCTGTGGCAGGCCTTGCAGAAAATTAGGCTCAAGAGTCTCGATTCTGTTGCCATGGAGATCAAGACTCTCAAACGATGACAGAGACTTGAACCATTCGGCCTTGACCTCAGTCAACCCTAGACCGCCGAGATACACGGTCTTGAGTGACGTCAGATGACTGAAGACGTCACCCTGAATTAGGCAGCCGGCGTTGTTAGTAAGATCGAGGAAATCCAGTTTCGTTAAAGCAGAGAATGTTTTTGGCGTCAGTTTCTTCAGCTGGTTGTCATGGAGACACAACCTCTTCAGGTTCACTAAGACAGCGAGCGCGCCATCCTCGATGTCCGAGAGGCCAGCGTAGGGCAAGGTCAGTTCTTCAAGGGCGGTCAAGGTCGTGAAGTCGCCTCGACGCAGCACGGGAATATCGTTCCTACCTTGCGGCAATGGTCTGCCCTCGAGGATGAGAATGTTGGTGTTGGGGTTGAGACCCGAGGGCAGGGATGTCTGTCCCGGGGGGCACATGACTCGATCCCCGCCCCCTGTACCTGCCGTGCACTGGCACTGAGCAGGGCAGGAGTCCACCGGGTGGAAAGCGAGGCAAAAGATCACTAAAATGTAGAAGAATATGGCTGATTCAACGCAGGTTGAAAGCTTCCTCGTGGCCCGTGAGCTTTCTTTGGCTCGTGTCGTTGAATACATTCTGGTTTCAGATGTTGGCTGCTTGATTTGAACAAACTCGTTCGATGTCCAGCTACGGCCTTCAATTGCTTTCAGGGTGATACGTTGTTGCCGGAATGCTTTGAGTGGTGTAGCGTGTGCCGGTTGACTTCTCAACTCATTTGAAGCTGACGGCTCGCCAATAGATGAGTCATAACGACTGAAACTCAATCAAGAAGCTAATGCGTCAGACTGGACCTTCATTTATAGGCGGTGCTGTTCGACTAGTTCTGTTCCTTGTCCTGTGCTTTACGTTGAAACGCACACCTTTATTTTGTGTTTTACATGTTTACTTCACGATAATCTTCGCTCTTTTTTTTCTGTTGTCATTTTGTATTATTTGTTTTTTTGTGCTCTCCCTTCGCTCCTCTCATATCATTTCGTCATTTGATTTATATATCTATACAATTTATCTTTCTTGCCTCCTGTCTGGACTTGCTCTATGTCTGTATCGCCATCATCGTTTGCACTGATTTCATTTCGCCATCATCGTTTGCACTGATTTCATTTCGCCATCATCGTTTGCACTGATTTCATTTCGCCATCATCGTTTGCACTGATTTCATTTCAACATTTCAAGCTTCGATAACTTGATAGCGATTCTTCTTCTTCATCTGCGTCTATCGATGTGTCGCCAACGATTTAGTTACGTTCAATCACGGACAAGCGCACCACAACTGTCTGCACTGTTGGTCATGTGCAGCACTATCACCTCGGTTAAAAGGTTCCTAAGTCTTCAAGTTGTACACGGACAGTTTCTTTCTAACGACTGATTCACACATAACCGCGTGGATGATTTCACTGCAGCAGGCGATGGCATAACTTTTATAGCGCAGAGTGCAATATGCCTACTAACAGTGCACCAAGAGGAACTACATTCCCAAACATCAACTCTGGCCCCACACGCAGAACATTCTACCAAACTTCTGTATCCTTACTTACGGCAGTGCACTCCTAATTTATTTGTGTATGACTTCCACGCTGATTGATAAAAATTTGACAAATCGGGTGGACTGAAATAAGTAAGGGTATGCGCTGTGAGTAATTGCCTACCCGTTTAATAGCGACGGCGTGTGTTATCAGGGACTCGATGAAAGCCACCCCTTTTGGACTTACGGGGTATGTCATCTTGCATATATTTCTGATCACCAGACCTCCTAGCGGCTAGACACAGTGATAAGGTATTGATTTTAATCTCCGACTTTTTTTCGTGAGGTGTCTTTGATGTTGTGTGTGTGTATGTGTGTGCGTACGTCAGTGTGTGTGTGTGTGTGTGTGTGTGTGTGTGTGTGTGTGTGTGTGTGTGTGTGTGTGTGTGTGTGTGTGTGTTTGTTTTACGTGTGTGAAGAAAGAATATACACTTGCTCGCAGACTAATACACCAAGACCTCTCAAACCCATGCCGCTCGACCTCATAAAACACAGACACACACACATACAGACACACACAGACACACACACACAGACACACACACACACAGACACACACACACACACACACACACACACACACACACACACACACACACACACACACACACACACACTTCGAGTTAACAAATCCTAACTAACAAAGAAAACAAGCAAAGCAGTGCGCATAAACCGGCATGTATTGCTGGTTTGAATTTTTTTGTTTTTGTTTGTACAGTTCTACCATGAATTGAGGACTAATTTTAAAGTTCCTTGAAGTTGTTGTTAATTATTGCTATCATCACGTTTTTCTGCACGCATGCTGGTGTAACGATATAAGATGACTCCGTCAACCAGTTTTCTCACCGGCCTTGTCACGGTGGAGACACGTTACGCCGAAGCAACGTACCCAGACGGTTGTTACGCCCGACTTTGTACCCAGAAGGCAAAAGCGATGTGAAGGTATGCTGGCTAAAATGTTATTACAGAAAAGAATCAGAAGCGTATTAAAAACAGATTCGTTCAGTTATGATTGTGAATGTTTTCTGCACTAAGCGGTGTTTTGTGTTTGTAATTTAGGCCTGTTGTCAAAGCACGATCACTCAAGAAAACTTGATTTCAGCGATAATGTGACTAGTTGGAGAGAAAAATGCTAAACACACTACAGAAACGCAGTCCATTGGGTCAATATCCACTAAAACTGATTTTTTTACACTCTCTTTAACTTCATGGGAAAATGGCATAATGACTAGAGCTATCGTGAAGAAGTACGTGAACAAAATAAAAGGGTACCCTTGTGCTCAGTGTTACGCGCCCAAGACCGTGCTTTTCCATTTTTTATATTTAGTCAAGTTTTGACTAAATATTTTAACATCGAGGGGGAATCGAAACGAGGGTCGTGGTGTATGTGCGTGTGTGCGTGCGTGTGTGTGTGCGTGCGTGTGTGTGTGTGTGTAGAGCGATTCAGACTAAACTACTGGACCGATCTTTATGAAATTTGACATGAGAGTTCCTGGGTATGAAATCCCCGAACGTTTTTTTCATTTTTTTGATAAATGTCTTTGATGACGTCATATCCGGCTTTTCGTGAAAGTTGAGGCGGCACTGTCACGCCCTCATTTTTCAACCAAATTGGTTGAAATTTTGGTCAAGTAATCTTCGACGAAGCCCGGGGTTCGGTATTGCATTTCAGCTTGGTGGCTTAAAAATTAATTAATGACTTTGGTCATTAAAAATCGGAAAATTGTAAAAAAAAAATAAAAATTTATAAAACGATCCAAATTTACGTTTATCTTATTCTCCATCATTTGCTGATTCCAAAAACATATAAATATGTTATATTTGGATTAAAAACAAGCTCTGAAAATTAAATATATAAAAATTATTATCAAAATTAAATTGTCGAAATCAATTTAAAAACACTTTCATCTTATTCCTTGTCGGTTCCTGATTCCAAAAACATATAGATATGATATGTTTGGATTAAAAACACGCTCAGAAAGTTAAAACAAAGAGAGGTACAGAAAAGCGTGCTATCCTTCTTAGCGCAACTACTACCCCGCTCTTCTTGTCAATTTCACTGCCTTTGCCATGAGCGGTGGACTGACGATGCTACGAGTATACGGTCTTGCTGAAAAATTACATTGCGTTCACTTTCATTCTGTGAGTTCCACAGCTACTTGACTAAATATTGTATTTTCGCCTTACGCGACTTGTTTACTGTTACGGGTCCCAGTCTTCCCCTGTTACGGGCCCCAGGCATTAAACATTTTCTCTAACCTCCATTTTCATGAAACCAAATATGCTAGTTTTACGTGACAGAGGTGGGAGGTTTGCATGTTAGTCAAGTAACTCAGGCTTGTTCTGTCTTTGTTACAGTTAAACACATGGATTTCAGATGCAACTACTGTCACTCTGATCATGAGCTATTTTTGGATGTCATGAAGCACGTTGTTAATGCCCATGGTGACAACCAACTTACAATACGGGTTCTCACACTAAATTCACAGACAGCGAAAAGATCGTACGTACGGAAAGATTTTAAAATGGTCCCATCAATTCTTCAAAAGGAAGATACAACTATTATTGGGAAAACTAACAAAAAATTTGAAATCGTATTTGAGGCAAACAAAATGAATTGTCCAGAAATTTCCAGTGAAAAAGTAGACACCTCTAACTAGTGTAAAGGCGTTGACGAAGAGTTGAAGAAACTACAAGAACTTCTGCCAGACGTGACAAACAATGCGATTAAACTGTTATATGGATTGTTTTTAAGTTTTTGTGTGTATGTAAACGTTATTTTTATATTATTGTGTGTGTGTGCGTATGTGTGTGTGAGTGTGTGTGTGTGTGTGTGTGTGTGTGTGTGTGTGTGTGTGTGTGTGTGTGTGTGTGAGAGAGAGAGAGAATGATCTTAAGGATGATCATGTATTGCCTAAGTAAATAAGCACGAGCAAGCAGCAATTAAGGTCAAGAAAAGAAAAATCCCAGGCCTTATACGCTGCTATATAAAACCATAGACCAACAAGAGAAGGATAACAAGGCTCGTGTTTCCGAGTATGAGTTCGACTTGAACTACTGACTGAGTCAACGACGATGATGATCAGTGATGACAATGATGATCGGAATGTGATTAAAACCGCGCAAAACAAACCGAACAAACGAACGAACGGACGGACGAACAAAGAAAGAAAGAGAGAACCTTGAAAGAAAGAAAGAACCAACCCTGAACAACAAACACTGAAACAAAACAGCAGGGACCTATATTAGAGAGAGCCTATATTAGAGCCTATATTAGAGCCTATATTAGAGCCTATATTAGAGAGAGCCTATATTATCTAATATAGGTCTATGAAAACAGTGAGGAACCTCGTAGCGTTGTGCAATCCAACGAATTCAGATTACTCCCGACTCAGTTCAGATTTCTCATGCGGCCTTGTTGATCTTGAATAAACTCCACACTGAAAAGCCCCCCTCCCTTCCATAATACTGAACATCGACCTTAAGTACGTTACATTCATGGTGGGATCAAATTCGTTCAACCAATTAATCAGTTTATTTTAACTAAGAAATTTGCTTTATTCTAAAATCGTTCCCTTCTCATGCAAGGGTACTTGGTGCACGTTTTCGAAGAAATCGAATTTTGGGGTGAAATGTATTCACCACCAATTTCAGTCCTTCACTTGCAAAAAAATAACATGCCTTTCTCCCTTGTACTTCTTTACTGATTTGACCAAGAAACAACTTCGTTTCAGTCATCAGTACAGGCCCTATATATATCGAATCAGAAATCTGATTATTTTGATTTTTCCAATTGACCTTGTAAGGCTGAAATGAGCTAAAATAAAAACAAAACACAAGACAGGTAAGTTGTTGGAACGTTTGTTATTGACAAAAATACGTTACGTGACATTCACAAATATATCGACCCAACGGTCTTTTAAGCTGAAATGATCTCTTGTGACACAGTGTCCCTGAAACACTGTTCATTCCAGGTGCATGCCCATATATATGGCCTTCTTCTCCTCCTCCTCCCCTCCCCCCCCCCCCCCCGGAAGACATAGCCAACCCCACAGTGAGGGCCCCAAAGGGTTTAAAATCGTGATCGTGAATGGCGTTTTTTGACCTTTCTGTGACCGTGATTGCCGAAATTTCCATTTCTGTGATCGTGATGACAAAAAAATCAAGTCTCGTGATCGTGATCGTGATTTGTTTTCGTGATCGTGATGGGCATTATTGCAAAGCATTTTATTTTCAACGTACATTTTTTACAGCTGTATCACTCTATGATCCTCTATTCGTCAAGGAGTCAATCCCGATTGAAGGGAAGCAACAACACATTCAGAAATATGATTTTGACAGCGATTGCTTCCCTTTAAAAGAACCAATCACACACACAAAACAAGTCGCGTAAGGCGAAAATACAATATTTAGTCAAGTAGCTGCCATTTTTCAGCAAGACCGTATACTCGTAGCATCGTCAGTCCACCGCTCATGGCAAAGGCAGTGAAATTGACAAGAAGAGCGGGGTAGTAGTTGCGCTAAGAAGGATAGCACACTTTTCTGTACCTCTCTTTGTTTTAACTTTCTGAGCGTGTTTTTAATCCAAACATATCATATCTATATGTTTTTGGAATCAGGAACCGACAAGGAATAAGATGAAAGTGTTTTTAAATTGATTTGGACAATTTAATTTTGATAATAATTTTTATATATTTAATTTTCAGAGCTTGTTTTTAATCCGAATATAACATATTTATATGTTTTTGGAATCAGCAAATGATGGAGAATAAGATAAACGTAAATTTGGATCGTTTTATAAATTTTTATTTTTTTTTTACAATTTTCCGATTTTTAATGACCAAAGTCATTAATTAATTTTTAAGCCACCAAGCTGAAATGCAATACCGAACCCCGGGCTTCGTCGAAGATTACTTGACCAAAATTTCAACCAATTTGGTTGAAAAATGAGGGCGTGACAGTGCCGCCTCAACTTTCACGAAAAGCCGGATATGACGTCATCAAAGACATTTATCAAAAAAATGAAAAACACGTTCGGGGATTTCATACCCAGGAACTCTCATGTCAAATTTCATAAAGATCGGTCCAGTAGTTTAGTCTGAATCGCTCTACACACACACACACACACACACACACACACGCACGCACGCACGCACATACACCACGACCCTCGTTTCGATTCCCCCTCGATGTTAAAATATTTAGTCAAAACTTGACTAAATATAAAAAGATCCAATCAGAAGGCAAATTGCAAAAGTCTGCCAAACTTCATCCAATGGTAGGGCTTCGTGCAAAAGTATTGAGTGCACTTCAGTCAAATTCGAATTCGACGATCAAAAATGGCGTGCAGCGGTACTGTCATCGAACTTCTGTTATATTTTGTGGATTCAAGCCAGACCAAAGCAGGCGGCGAGAATGCCTTCCTTGGTGGAAAGGTCAGGCTACGGGTCGGTCTTTCCGAAGACGAAATATCAAGGTATCAGTGTTGATCTATGTTGCTCTATGACTGTTCTGAATGTAGGCAAAGATCTTGACATTTGTTCAAGATCTTTGAGTTTGAGTGAGATCATTGACATTGTCGACATTGCCACGTCCGGCTGTCACTCGCTCAGTGTGACCTCGACTGGCTCGAGATCGAGTCTGCGTGTAGCCAAAACCGAAACTAGAAATGTGTTTTTTTTTATCCCAGCAACGTGGACACGCTTGGCATAGATTTTAATTGTCGCTTCTTTGCATTAAGCTTGGATTTATTTTAGCGCCTGTAAACTTTAATATCAACAATGGGTTAAATTCAGAAACAATGGCGGGGAGACGTGCCAGTTTGGGTCACTTGATCCTCATGTCAGACTCAAAGACGATCCGAAAGTCATGTTCATTGTTCGTTGGGGATTCAAGTTTGTCAGGCATGCTACTTTTCCGGTATTTGCCGGAAATCCGATAAAGCCGTTTTCAAAATCCGGTAAAGTCAAATTTCTTCCGGTGAAGTTGAAAAATTTCCGCAAAAACGATCCGTGTGAATTTCGCGCAACGCGATCGGGCGCTAGTCTCAATGAAGCCAGCGCACAGTAGTGTTGTTTTCACCAGTTTGGAGGTGTGTTGAATAGTGGTCGGGGGAGGCTAAAATGGGATTTTTAACAAAATCACAACACTATTACAGCCCTAAAAATGATGCCCAGAATGCACCAGATTGCACAGATTTTAACCGGGTTTTTTTAAATTTCCAGGGGGGCATGCCCCCGGAACCCCCTAGTTGGCTCGAGACAGTTGGCTCGCCTGCTTCGCAGGCTCAGACTTGTGGCTTCGCCACTGGCACTGCGCGCTTCTTTCAGGTAAAACCATTTTTGGCCTGTAGCATTCCTGTTTGTTTTTCAAGGCCACGAAACCAGGCGATGGTGTAGGCCTACCTCAAATTGTATGGCAAAGTTGAAAATAAAGAGCCCATCACACATACATGTACTTTAATTTCAATCCACCCAATAGTTTTTGAGAAAATGGGTTTACAAGATTTAGCTCTGGAAATGTGAAATTGTGCAAGTATATATTCATGTGTGTGAGTGAGGGTGTCACTGTGGGAGTTGAATGTGTATGAGTGGAGAGAGAGAGAGAGAGAGAGAGAGAGAGAGAGAGAGAGAGAGAGAGAGAGAGAGAGAAAACAATGAAAACAACATTCTTGTTACTGATTACAAATCATGATATGTATTTCTATGTGTGTATGAAAGGGAATTAAAAAAATAATAATAAAAAAGTGCAACAGTTCTCACTTTGTGTTGAATAAACAATAGATCCAGAGGAGCGAATTACTGTGGCGGGGAATTACTGTGTGGTTGTGTTTACTTTGAGTTTGACACGTGCTTTCCGTACATGCAACTTTTACCGTGACCGTGATTTGCCACTGGTGTTCGTGATCGTGAAAACAAAAATCAAGGTACCTGTGATCGTGAAAGCTAAAATTTCCCTTCCCGTGATCGTGATGATACCCCCCCTGTGGGGCCCTCCACAGTGACTGAGAAGAACGTGGCTTCAGAGATACTCAGAAGAAATCGACTAGGGGAGGCCACCCACACATCAGCTGAGGGGGGTCATGCCAATACGTCCCAGTACCATTGTGTCCCAGTACCATTGCGTCCCCCAAAAATGCCGTCTCATTGCGTCCCATTAAGCAATCCCATTGGGTCCCAATACCATTGGGTCCCAGTGCCATTGCGTCCCGTACCATTGCGTCCCAACAAAATTGCGTGTCGATAGGTCCCAAGAAAATTGCATCTCGATACGTCCCATAAAGGAATCCCATTACGTCCCCGTACCATTACGTCCCAACACAATTGTTACTTGAGCAATGCTTGAACGCTGCGGTGGGCAGTGTGTGTGGGTGTGTGTGTGTGTGTGTGGGGGTGAATGGGGAGGGGAGGTGGGCACAGTGAGGTGTGGGCCGCGGAAGGGGGGACCCGCGGAAGGGGGGATGGGGTACGTGATCATCGTGGTCAGACTAGGGGAGAGAAGCCTTTTAGGGATGGGTGGGTGTGAACAGTGATTAAGGATGGAGAAGAGATAAATAAATAAATAAATAGACATACACACAATCTGTTAAACACATTGATTTATGAGATATTTCGTTGGTCAGACAATTTTTAATTCATTATATTTTATAATCTGATGAAAGATGACAGGTCTCTTTTTTAAGCAAGACCTTTAAGTGACACGTAGAAGATAACATATTGTAACAAGTATTATGACCCCTTTTTTTCCTTCATAATTTTTCATAAAGAAGAAATGTACTGTCTGATTGTGCAGTTTCCAATAATTATTCGTGTTTGTCAATTACTGTTCTCCAGTCACCCAGAGAGAGAGAGAGAGAGAGAGAGTGAGATAGAAAGAGAGAGAGAGAGAGAGAAACAGAAAGAAAAGAGAGAGAGAGAGAGGGAACGAGAGGGAGAGAGACAAGACAAGACAAGACAAGACAAGACCAATTCTTTATTAACGAGGGTAATGGCATAAGCAAACAGGTGTTTGTTTTTACATCCAGCCCTCGCCCATGGGAGGGTTTCGTCTTTCTTTCTTTCTTTATTTGGTGTTTAACGTCGTTTTCAACCGTTCAAGGTTATATCGCGACGGGGAAAGGGGGGGGGGGGGATGGGATATATCCACTTGTTAATTGTTTCTTGTTCACAAAAGCACTAACCAAAAAATTGCTATAGGGGCTTGCAGCGTAGTACAATAATTATATGACCTTACTGGGAGAATGCAAGTTTCCAGTACAAAGGACTTAACATTTCTTACATACTGCTTGACTAAAATCTTTACAAAAATTGACTATATTCTATACAAGAAACACTTAACAAGGGTAGGTAAAAGGAGAAACAGAATCCGTTAGTCGCCTCTTACGACATGCTGGGGAGCATCGGGTAAATTCTTACCCCTAACCCGCGGGGGGGGGAGCGCTAGCGATACGCACCCGGAACCTATCGATACATTTTTTTGGTCAATGTCCGTCCACAAGTTTGTCCGACATCACCGGTACACATCTTTTTATTTTCTTTTTATTTGTGAAATACTGCTATGTAGCGACACGTTTTGTACTAAAATTGCGTTTTGTAATAAAATTTATTACAAAACGTGTTCGGCTTACACAATTTTTATTACAAATCGTGTTGAACGCGTTTTGTAATAAATTTTGTGTAATCCGAACACGATTTGTAATAAATTTATTACAAAACGCACTTTTATTACAAAACGTGTCGCTACACTGCTACAGTAACATCTCAGAAATTAAATTCACTAGTATTGGGACCTAATGGTACGGGGACGCAATGGCACGTAATTGTATTGGGACCTAATGGTACTGGGACGCAATGGTACTGGGACCCAATGGTATTGGGACGCAATGGTACTGGGACGCAATGGTACTGGGACGTAATGGTACTGGGACGTAATGGTACTGGGACGTAATGGTATTGGGACGTATTGACATGTAGCCAGCTGAGGAACTAATGGCGGTTTCATGAATGGCGTCAGAAGCACATTGCAGAATTAGCCTATTCTTTTTCATATTCACGTGTAAGATAATTCAGGAATAGGTAATAATACCGCAGTGTGTTTCATTTTCCTAATGCTGCTGATGATTCACACATAAAAAACAACAACAGGTGTTTCGCTGTACCACGCTGCAACACGACAGAACATGGTTTCAGAGGAAGAAAGCGTGGTCAGCCAAATTTCCACGGTCTTGAAGTTGAACAACTTGCAAACTTGTGCGCAGCGGAAACCCTCACCCGATCAGTCGATGGTTAGTACAATGTACTAGTAAACTAAGCAGACACTGAGACAGACGCAAACATGGGTAATGTTGAACTTAAGCGTGTTAAAATGGCTTTGAGTTTGTGACTCTTGATCTTGATCTTGATCGATTACGCTGCTGGGTACCAGAAGACTGGCGTAAATGCAGCGGGGGAGAGTGCGGCAGCCTAATGGTGGTGTACGGCTGCTAGCTTGGCTTTAAAGATGCCAATGCTTTTGGAGGTTACAGTATTGTCCTCAAGTAGATTCCAGTCTTGTGCCGTCTTCACAAAAAAGGAGTTCCTAAACTGATCAGTGCGGCCTTGGGGCACTGAATAGGGTCTAGAATTGTTTCTTGAATACTGTGAGACGATGTTGGATGTGTGATGGTCAGGGTGTCTCACTGGCCTGATTTTACGGCCTTGCTTCTGCTCAGTTAAGAACTGGTGTGGTGGTAGTGCCGGTACCAGCCCCTCAACCACCCTATAGAAGAACGTCAGACGGAGTTGTTGACGTCGCTGGTGCAGAGGTTGGAGTCCAGTTTTCTCTAGGAGTCTGGTGACGCTGCCGGGGGTCGACGACCTGAAGTCGCCTGTGATAAACCTTGATGCTTTGCGTTGTACGCGTTCGATGCAGTCAATGTCTTTCTTCAGGTAGGGGTCCCAGACAACCGCCCCATACTCCAGGAGGGGACGCACAAGGGAGAGGTAGGCCTGCTGACGGCAACGAGGCGGGCAGCGTTGGAGGTTGCGGCGAAGGAAACCAAGGGTGCAGTTAGCTTTTTTAGTGATAGAAGAAATGTGGGGGCTCCATTTCATGTCGTCTGAGAGGAGAATGCCAAGGTAGGGTGTGGATCTAACGTTTTGGAGGATGCTGTTGTCCAGTTGGTAGTAGAAGTCAGAGGATTTGTTTATACTGAGGATATAGCATTTAGAGGCGTTGAAGCGCATGCCCCAGGTAACCGCCCATTCTTCGAGGTGTCTGAGGTCTTGTTGCAGGGATTGGTGGTCCGTGAAGGAGTTTATTTCCCTATAGAGCAGGCAGTCATCGGCGAACAAGCGGACGTGGGACGATACGGAGGCTGGCAGGTCGTTAATATGGACAAGGAAGAGTAGTGGGCCGAGCACCGTCCCCTGTGGGACGCCAGAGTCTACTGTAGTTGATTCGGATGAAGTACCCTCGAGTACAACTTTCATGGAGCGCTTAGTGAGGAACGACGTGAGCCAGTTGAGTAGGGGGCCGTTTATGCCATAACAGGAGAGTTTGTGGAGAAGGTGGGGGTGGGGAACAGTGTCGAACGCTTTAGAAAAATCAAGCACAGCGACATCTACTTGTTTTCTTTGGTCGAAGGAGGTCAGGAGGTCATGTAAATTGTAAACGAAATTATGCATTCGTACAGTTCATTTTGTGACTTCATTAAGTTCAAAGGGATCTAAAATCACGTTTAATATTATGCTTACAACGTTACAAGTGCAGGTTCTGCAAATTTGGATGCTTAAACTTGCAATACAATCTGGCTCAGAAAACCTCTCACCGTTACAGGCCTGAAACTGAAAGTGGCGAGTATTTCACTTGCCATGGCGAGTAGAAACATGTAGGCCTAACTGGCGAGTAGAAATGTTCATCTACTCGCCAAATGCAAGTAAAGTTGCTGAAACAAAATGTTGGTTTGGCTAGTGAAGTTTGCTCTCTGGCTAGTACATTTTCAGAATCACTAGCTGATTTTAGTCCACTCCAAGGACCTCTTTATAGCGAGTTTTTTTAGCATTACAAAGCTGCGCTGAGAGTTAGAATGTTCTTACCTCGCCAAACGTAAGAAAAGGTCATACTGACACAGTCAATGAAGGGAAGGTTTGTCAAATAAAATAAATTTAAAAAATACACAGAAAAATTGTAAAACCCAGCTCTGTGTCACAACCTGTGCTCTGTGTGATCAGGGTGCTTTCAAACTTGTATAATTAATCTATGGTTGCCACTTTCAAATCTGGAAATATTCTCAATTTTGTATTCCATATAAATGTGTGGTGGTGTGATACAGCTGTCCCCAACACATCCCCCTCCAACTCCAAGTAAAAAGGGAAACCACCACAACAAATAGAAATATAGTGGTGCTCATAACTGACATGCAATTATTGTTTGTGCAAATATGGCCAGTTACTTCAGTAAAGAAAATAGGGCCCTAACACAATAACAAAAAGATTTACCGTATTTGATACCGCTTGCTTCAAAATGCCTAGAGCATATTCTTGCAGTGTTTTCGTTGAATGACTTGTCCTTGCGGTCAATGATGCGGATCAATACTCGTCGGTACTCGTCTTGCTCGGCGCTCACTCCTTTCCTGGGCAACTTCGGAAAACATAATCCTCGACAGTTTGTCGAATTAGCGTGACAATCCACAATACAGCAGTTCGAACCACTGCTTTTATTCATCATGACACTCGACCGGCCTGCCATTGTGATTGTTCGCTGAACTGTGAAATCACTTTAGGACCATCACTTTAATCAGCCACAAACCGCAATACATCAACGTGTGAAAGAAAATCCCACATACGTTTGAAGGCTACTTATACAAGCAAACGAATGTCACATTCAAGTATTTATTTTATGCACTTGAGAATGAAAACGAAGATGAAGACGAAGACACAAAAGTCGCTAATATGATGTAAACATTGCAAATGTCTGAGAAACGGAAGTGTGAAACCCCAACAGTTCTGATTGGACCTTTCGTAGCCACTCAAAGGGCCGTGACCCCAAGAGGAGCGTCCATTTATTATGGGTCCGAGGATTGTCGCACCAGTTCGTCCACAGCCTGCTTGTTGAACCCATCCTTTGGCCCAAAGACGTTCGTATAGTCCCGTAGTGTTGATTCTCCAGGCAGCTTCAGGATGCATGTCTGCCTAAGTGTTTCATACACCGCAGGACTTCGACTGTGGAGAAGAATTGCAAGTCTGATCATCATGGGATGCCACCGCATCCCATGACCCTTCCTGCTGAAAGCTTTCTGTTGTTCTTCCCAGAACATCTTGGTCAAGGGTTCCTCAAGTGGTGTCTTACTGACAACATCCTTCAAGCTGTTGTGGAGAGAATTATCAACTTCCACTGTGTTTTTTGCCTCCGATAAGTCCTGTACAAACTTGTCAACTTGAAGTTGTAGCACTCGTTCACCCCCCGCGGGTTAGGGGGAAGAATTTACCCGATGCCCCCCAGCATGTCGTAAGAGGCGACTAACGGATTCTGTTTCTCCTTTTACCCTTGTTAAGTGTTTCTTGTATAGAATATAGTCAATGTTTGTAAAGATTTTAGTCAAGCAGTATGTAAGAAATGTTAAGTCCTTCGTACTGGAAACTTGCATTCTCCCAGTAAGGTCATATATTGTACTATGTTGCAAGCCCCTGGAGCAAATTTTTGATTAGTGCTTTTATGAACAAGAAACAATTAACAAGTGGCTCTATCCCATCCCCCCCCCTTTTCCCGTCGCGATATAACCTTGAACGGTTGAAAACGACGTTAAACACCTAAAATAAAGAAAGAAAGCACTTGTTCATTCTTTCTGGCAGTTTTTAACGCTGCAGACAATTTCGCTTTTGGTGTTAAGTGCAAGGGATCATGTTTGTTGATTAGTCGAAGTACACTTTCTGAAGCTCGCTGTTGTTTTTTCATCAGGAGATTTTCCCGCAGTGGGGCACTGCGGTTATGAAATTAAAAGCCCCTCCTGTTTTTGGAACCGCAGGAGCTTTCTAGTTTGCTGTTAGGTAGATTTTTGGTTCCTCTTTCCTGTCATGCTCTCTTTTTCTTCATGAATTCTTTTCTTTTTTCTGCCTTCTTGCTCATTCACCTGTATTTTTTCCAAAAATCTCTTCTCTTGCCGCTTGTCTCGCGATTCATGTATAGTTTAATCTGTTAGTGTTCTGATGTAAGTCCAGCAGTAGATAGGTTAAGCCTATTTTAACATACTGGAAACTGGTAATCTTCCAGTAGGTATTAATTTAGTTTTACTAAAGCCTGCTGGGACACAAGTAATGGGTTAGTGCATTTGTAAACAGGAATCGCTTGACAAGTGGCCCCCTTCATCCCCCCCTTCCTCGTCCTGATATGGCTCTGCGTAGTCGGCTGGACGTTAAGCAACAAATAAACAAACAAACAAACAAACAAATCAGGAGATTTTTTGCTGCATTGCACTGAACGCACATGGTTAATGAGACATTATTCAATACAATTTACAAAAGTACCTGATCTCACACAAGACACACAGGAAACACCGCTGTTGTCTAAACAATATCCTAGGACATGTTTAAAATACACATGATTGTCTCCTGATGGCAAATCAGCATACCTCTGCAGGCCAGCTTCAGTAATTCCAGGGCACAGCTCTCTTTCATGCAAGTCCAGCAAGAATTGATTCAGACGCACATGTTCAATAGTGGAGAGGGCAGAAGACGCATGAAAGCCATACACATGCACCTGAACTGTAAAGTCTGGGAGGATGACGACCCTCAGCTTCACTTGGCTGGCTTTGGTTATTCCCACCTGTATCTGTTCCTTGCTGTTCTCCAAGAGACACCATGGTGCAGCTAGCTGAAGGGTGTCCTGTCGTATTTCCTCCAAGTTGTAGTAGGCAACCAGGTCAGGAGCAGGAGGTGGGGGGCGACTGACCTGCAGCAGAATTTAAATCAAATCAAGTCACTATGACATATCTTTATTGTTATCGCCACACCCACCCCATACTGTTCCTACCATACTGTATTTGTTATCCTGAGAGAGACAAAATCCATGTTGCACACTCAACTGGAAAAATTCCCTTCTCCATCATCTAGTGGACAGAGCTTACATGATTTCAAGGAATTTTTTTTTTAAGTCACATACTTTGTGCGACAGTGTTAGTTTATGTAATTTATAAATAGCAAATTAATAAATATCACATCAGATAATCAGCTAAATGCCTGGCAGATGACCCTCATTCAAAGTGAGTCGTGGCTAAACCATGAAACTATAGAAAAACAGGTTATGCCACAATATAATTTATCTCACACTGACAGCAGAAAAAAACTTTTGATTAGTACTTTTGTGAACAAGAAACAATTAACAAGTGGCTCTATCCCATCTACCCCCTTTCCAGTCGCGATATAACCTTGAACGGTTGAAAACGACGTTAAACACCAAATAAATAAAGAAAGAAAGCGGAAAAAACTGAGAAAACACCCAGTATACATGTACGGCTACTCACAAAGAGGTACAAGTAGCATATTATCACTATCAGTATCACTATTAGCATACTATACTGAGCAAATAACAGCAATTTTTACTCGCGGGGGGTTTCCTGGCTGGAGTCTTTGGTGTTTCTAGAAAAATTAAAAGCTCTACGCAGTTGAAAACAGACGTAGACATCAAAGAAATATTTATACATGTACTCACTTCTGAACAGTGGGTGGATAGAGATATAAGTCACGCTGCTTCAAGAATAATATAAAATGAATTCATATCAATGTTGTTCTTCTTTTTCTCAATTGGCGCAGTAGCCTTTTTTGTTTTTTTTTTGTTTGGACAATGACAAATCTTTATTTTTTGAGGGTGACAAGAATAAGCATAGATATGCTTTTTTGCATCTGGCCCTCACCCTAAAGAGGGACTAAACTATTTTACTATAACTATGACTAGAAAAAAAAGGTTACATAAAAACATTAATGGTAGAACATATAAGTTTATGTACATGAAGCGCATTATGTAGAAGCATTGTAGATCATAAGGTAGTGTTCAAAATTGGGTGTAAAGCAATGAAGATAAACGGAAAGTAACCCAACAATACATTAGTTCAGCAAAACAATGTATTACAGAGCCAAATCTTCATGATTTTGTCACAATAAACCATAATTCCGATTAATGAACAACTGTATACAAAGAGAACATACCAATCAAGTTTATTTGTTCATAGAGTTCATTAAATGGAAAGAATATTTGGTTCTAAAAGAATCCGTATTGGTGGATTGCCGCAGGGCGTCCGGAAGAGCGTTCCAGAGACTGCTTCCTGAATAAACAAGACTTGATTTAAATAGGTCTATCCTTGGAAGAGGAGTGTTTAGTTTTATAAAGTGGTGCAAATTCTTCAAAGAGAACTTTGAACAAATGGTTTCGGGTGCATTTTCTGTCATAATTTTATGCATCATTATTCCTTTGTTATAATTCATTCTTGACTTTAGAGGTAGGACCCCTATGTTAAACCAGCACGGCTGGCCCAGTGGTAAGGCGTCCGCCCCGTGATCGGGAGGTCGTGGGTTCGAACCCCGGCCGGGTCATACCTAAGACTTTAAAATTGGCAATCTAGTGGCTGCTCCGCCTGGCGTCTGGCATTATGGGGTTAGTGCTAGAACTGGTTGGTCCGGTGTCAGAATAATGTGACTGGGTGAGACACGAAGCCTGTGCTGCGACTTCTGTCTTGTGTGTGGCGCACGTTATATGTCAAAGCAGCACCGCCCTGATATGGCCCTTCGTGGTCGGCTGGGCGTTAAGCAAACAAACAAACAAACAAACAAACAAACCCCTATGTTGATGTAGTCATGAGTCGGTGAGAGTAGTCTGTTTGAGTAATACTACTTTTAGCGCTCTTTTGTGTAATCTGCTGAGTACCTTTAGGGAATTATCACTTGCTGAGTCCCATAGAGTGGATGCGTAATCAACAAGAGACTGAATATGAGCAGTGAAAAATAACTTCCTGGCTTGACAATTAAGGAAGTGTTTAATTCTAGATAAGAGGTACAGTAGAGTAGACTAGTGGTTTGGCAGTCACGAAATCTCGAGGTCGAGAGTTCGAATCTTTGCCGGGGCGTTTATTTTTTCCCCTTGATCTCTCTTGAAGATAACATATGATCAGTCTTGAGAGAGCAAACCGGATGTTACCACTGCAAAATCCAAGCGTTGACTAAAGCTCTCATTAGGTCATACACGCCGTATAGGAGGGGTTTTGGGTAGCGTTTGCTGTACAGACATCTGTACATGATTTTCAGCCCTATATTTTCAAACTCGTAGCCCCATAAAGTCATAAATAGACCACAGCTTTAATGCTGTATTACATACTCAATAGGGTTATACCAACATAGCCTTTGATGCTGTATTACATGCCCTATAGGGTTATACCAACATAGCCTTTGATGCTGTATTACATACCCAATAGGGTTATACCAACATAGCCTTTGATGCTGTATTACATGCCCTATAGGGTTATACATGTACCAACATATAGCCTTTGATTCTGTATTACTTACCCCATAGGGTTATACCAACATTAGCCTTTGATGCTGTATTACATGCCATATAGTGTTATACCAACATAGCCTTTGATGCTGTCTTAAATACCCCATAGGGTTATACCAACATTATAAGCCTTTGATGCTGTATTACATGCCCTATAGGTTTATACCAACATAGCCTTTGATGCTGTAGTACATACCCCAAAGGGTTATACCAACATAGCCTTTGATGCTGTATTACATGCCCTATAGTGTTATACCAACATAGCCTTTGATGCTGTCTTACATAGCCTGTAGTGTTATTATGAGTTATTTCTAATATGCGGACTGTTAGCAAATGATAACAAGACATGTCGAGAAAAAATATATCAAAATGAGCCTTTAGGCGAATTTTGATAGAGTTTTCGAGACATGTCTTGTTATCATTTGCTAACAGTCAGCATATTAGAAATAACGGTTTTATTATCCGTGCGTGGTAACAAACATAATACCCGAAGTGACCCTGCAAGTAAAGTGTCGCCATTTTGGCTTGGTTGGTTACAAGGTAAACAGAGCAAGCAAAACAAACATCCAGCACACTTTCAGCTTTCAACAAGTAATCTTTCCCAAAAAGTTACGTGTCCCTTCTTTTCTGTGCATAGTATCATAAAAACACTCAACAACAACAACAAAACAGTACACAGACTCGAAAATGCTAACAAACCGAAAAGTTCGAAATTGGAACGTACAGTTCTTGGAAAAGCCATCTCAAATGTTGCACATTTGTGTTGCGCATTTCTCATTTCTGCTGTTCACAATGCGGCCGCAGTGAAACCAACAAAGGGGCCTCACTCTGGAAGAGTTTCCTGCTCCTATAAACATGGCGCTTACGGCTAAAAAAAACTCAGAAAAAATCAATTCTGCGTTCTTGATAGCAGTTTCGTCCAGACTGGACTCCAGCTTTTGCTTTTCTTATTTTTCTCTATCGTCCAAGCCCATAAAATCAAACAAGGCGGATTGCGTTTGGATTTCCCTCTTTCAGATGACTGAGATTGCCCCCCTTGGATCGTTCCGTGTCAAGGCCAGTTGTACTGGCCGTGTGTTCAAGATGGGGACAGACAAGCATGCTTACAAGACAAAACTGCACAAAAAAGGAGCCTGGTCGTTAACTTTATGTGACGAGTGTACTGAACAAGGAAGCAACATAATACTGTACGTAAAAATGGTAGAATAAATATGACTAGACTAAAAATACTATGTTCAAATAAATAGTTTAATCTGTTAGTGTTCTGATGTAAGTCCAGCAGTAGATAGGTTAAGCCTATTTTAACATACTGGAAACTGGTAATCTTCCAGTAGGTATTAATTTAGTTTTACTAAAGCCTGCTGGGACACAAGTAATGGGTTAGTGCATTTGTAAACAGGAATCGCTTGACAAGTGGCCCCCTTCATCCCCCCCTTCCTCGTCCTGATATGGCTCTGCGTAGTCGGCTGGACGTTAAGCAACAAATAAACAAACAAACAAACAATGTTCAAATAAATATCAATCAATCAATCAATATGAGGCTTATATCGCGCGTATTCCGTGGGTACAGTTCTAAGCGCAGGGATTTATTTTTATTTTTTTATTTTATGCAATTTATATCGCGCACATATTCAAGGCGCAGGGATTTATTTATGCCGTGTGAGATGGAATTTTTTTACACAATACATCATGCATTCACATCGGCCAGCAGATCGCAGCCATTTCGGCGCATATCCTACTTTTCACGGCCTATTATTCCAAGTCACACGGGTATTTTGGTGGACATTTTTATCTATGCCTATACAATTTTGCCAGGAAAGACCCTTTTGTCAATCGTGGGATCTTTAACGTGCACACCCCAATGTAGTGTACACGAAGGGACCTCGGTTTTTCGTCTCATCCGAAAGACTAGCACTTGAACCCACCACCTAGGTTAGGAAACGGGGGGAGAAAATTGCTAACGCCCTGACCCAGGGTCGAACTCGCAACCTCTCGCTTCCGAGCGCAAGTGCGTTACCACATAGTTTAACTAGCTAGCCCTTGAAGTTAAATACCAAAGCCCGCTTTGAAACTTCAGTGGTGTAGTCTCGGAGGACGCCCAAAATTTCCGTTCTCTGAATAAAGAACTCTGGCACCTGGTCCCCTGGCCACGTCCACCCGTCCTTGAAACGGGCCACCTTTTTCAAGTACTTTCCCCAAGGCCCATCCTCGGACACTCTCGTCACCTGAAACATGAACAATGGGATGTTAGGAGTTGGCACTACTGTACATTGTTAATTTTAGTTTTGTCTGTTTCTTGAAAATTAATAGTTAAATCAAATTAGATATCCAGGTTTAGTGGTATGTAGTGAGAAATGGTGTTCATTCCCAAATAATTTATAAATAAAATAAAGGAGAAAAGCAAGACAATTTACCTGAGCCACATAGATGGACTCCTTGCCAGCAGTCAGCTTAACTCGGATGAAGTCCCCTGGGGTAACATCCCTCTCAGCAGGCAGCACGTTTCCTGAAAATGAAGTTTGAATTATAAACATTGTACAATTACAACAGAACTATTTAGAGAATACTAATAAAAGATAAGGATAAAACTTTTATCTTTGTTCATTACTTTACACATATAAATCAGCAGAAGTGTGCTGTAAGATGATGAACTGTGTAAACACACCAAACCCATCAAAAAGCTGACAATTGTGAAAACCAGAGATGTATCAACTTCTGAACTTAATACAAATACATGGTGACCTTTCGAAGAATTCCATCAAGTGGGAAGGATAAAAGTTTGATTGTTGTTCATAACTCACTGTACACAAATCAGCCTGCAGAGATCCGATGTAAGATTAGGAACAGTCAATGCACATGCAACGTATGAAAAATTTGGATTGGTGATCAGTTCCACCTTTTAAATGTTGTACAATTAAAACATAACTATTTAGAGAATATTAATAAGGAATAATCCGCCTGGCGTCTGGCATTATGGGGTTAGTGCTAGGACTGGTTGGTCCGGTGTCAGAATAATGTGACTGGGTGAGACATGAAGCCTGTGCTGCGACTTCTGTCTTGTGTGTGGCGCATTGTTAAATGTCAAAGCAGCACCGCCCTGATATGGCCCTTCGTGGTCGGCTGGGCGTTAAGCAAACAAACAAACAAACAAACAAATAAGGAATAAGGATAAAAGTTTGATTGTTGTTCATAATTTTACACATATAGGTATGCTGTAGGGTGATGAACTGTGTAAACACATAAAAAAAACATGGAAAAGCTGACAATTGTGAAAACTAGAGAAGTTTCTACTTCTAAATTCAGCACAAATAAAAGGTTACCTTTAGAAGAATTACATCATGTGAGAAGGATAAACATTTGATCTTTGTTCATAACTTTACACAAATCAGACTGCAAAGATCTGATGTAAGGTTATGAACTGTGCATGCACATGCAACCTATGGAAAATTTGGATTGGTGATCAGTTCCACCCTCTAAATGTTGTACAATTAAAACATAACTATTTAGAGAATATTAATAAGGAATAATGGTGAAACTTTCATTGCTGTTCATAACTTTACACAGATAAGTTTGCTGTAAGATGATGAACTGAGTAAACACACCAAAGTCATAGAAAAGCTGACAATTGTGAAAAACAGAGAAGTTTCAACTTCTGAACTCAGCACAAATAAAAGGTAACCTTCAGAAGAATTCCATCAAGTGCGGAAGATAAAACTTTGACCTTTGTTCATCACTTTACACAAATCAGACTGCAAAGATCTGATGTAAGATCATGAACTGTGCATGCACATGTAATACATGGAAAGTTTTGATTGGTGATTAGTTCCACCTTCTAAACTTTGAACAATTAAAACAGAACTATTCAAGAAATATTAATAAGTGAGATAGAGAAAACTTTGGTGTTCGTTCATAACTTTACACAAATCAGATTGCAGAGATCTGATGTAAGATGATGAACTGTGCATGCTCATGTGACTTGAAGACATTTTGTAATTAGTTGAACATCCCAGATTTTGAACTTGACACAAGTAAAAGGTAACTGTTTAAAAAATTCCAATCAATGACAAAGGAAAAAAAGTTACCTTTGTTCATCACTTTACACACATTTGGCAATAGATGCTTATGAACTACGCCAATTAAGTAATTCTAGGAGATAAGTTTGATTTTATCAAAACTATATGAAGATCCGTGGTAAACAATTAGATTAAGGCATTTTTTTCATGACTGATTTCTAAAATAACAACAAAAATCGCTGACTTTTAGATCAGTGTAATTTATTTGTTGAAAAGTGATGAACTACGTCGACATTAACCGGCACGGTTGGCCTAGTGGTAAGGCGTCAGACCCGTGATCTGGAGGTCGAGGGTTCGAACCCCGGCCGGGTCATACCTAAGACTTTAAAATTGGCAATCTAGTGGCTGCTCCGCCTGGCGTCAGGCATTATGGGGTTAGTGCTAGGACTGGTTGGTCCGGTGTCAGAATAATGTGACTGGGTGAGACATGAAGCCTGTGCTGCGACTTCTGTCTTGTGTGTGGCGCACGTTATATGTCAAAGCAGCACCGCCCTGATATGGCCCTTCGTGGTCGGCTGGGCGTTAAACAAACAAACAAACGTCGACATTAGGCATTGCATTTGTCTATCAAAATAACAACATGCTGACGGTTTTATTTTTTTCAAATTATTGGTGAAATCATGCCAGTTATGATTATTTCTCCAGTCTTTCATTAAATTGTTTCTATAAAATGTACGTTCATTACTTTACAAAAGATCGATACACATTATTTTTTTTTTCACATGTAGGAATCGAATTGAAAATTGTCTCAAGATCGGAAACTACGCACAAGTACTTGCTAAACAATACAGAAAAACAAACATCGTTGCATTGTGACAAATTAACAAACTACAAACATTTATTCATACCCACGCAGTTCATCACGCTAGATAACAACATTACAGCAAAACATTTACCTTCACGTTCTCCATGTCCTTCGTCCATGACGACTTCATTCACAATGACGCTTCACCCTTTGTTGATTTCGCGCCTAAAACAATGGAATGTGACCGCTCACACCTTTCCGTTAAAATATTAGTCCGATCAAAAATGTAGTTCATCACGATGCATCTTACAGCAAATTGACACATTTCACATATGAAGCCATTTTCTGTACAAACTACAACGCAAACCATGAATTTTGATCCAGAAAATAATACTCGGGTCTAGTCTCATCAAATATTTGAGTGAACAACGGCGATTGTATATTTTTATGACTCATTGTAGTGAACGATTCATTCGCGTGTTTCCTTACGACAATACGTGATGAACATCACTTCGTTTGTTTCCGGAAAATACTCGGCGATGCATTGACCGTTTCTGCCCGAAAGATACTCTATGATTTCATCAGCCTTTGCAGAACAGGAAAACTTCATTTTCTATGTTATGTCCTCGAACACTATCGCAATAAATTAATCCAATTAGACCCACTGTAAAATGTCACAAACAAATCTAGAAAACTCGGCCGATAGTTAGCACAAATTGCGTCACAGCAACCAAAAGAACAACATCGGCTATCGACTTGAAGTGAAAACGGAAAGGTAAACATGTCTTAGATCCAAGAAATCTCTTTCCGTTGTCCTTCTGTGGCTCTGTTCACAGAAATTAGGCCATGAATAACCCGAGTGGGGGGAAAGTGGAGTTCGACGCCATTTCTGAGCCAAGGCCATATATATGATTATGCGCCAATGTCCATTATTATTATGTCTGTACTATTTACAATTAAAGTTACAGGTTACAGGTATCCCAGTCCCAGCCAAGTCTCCGGCGACAAATCATGATAACTTTATAAGAGTTTTTCAAAATGTCACATTATACATAATTACGGCAGCATGAAATAGTTAGAGTTGACAGGTAAGCCAAACGAAGATCAATACTTTTTTGGTACTGGAGTAGTGCTTTGGACTCGTACAAAATTACCAAAGACTAAGAACGGGTTCTGGATTTACCTCAGTTCAGTAAGAACTTGACACACCGTTGTAACAATGCGATGTAGCCCGCCCCTGTTCATTCCAAACCCGTCCGCCACACCTCTGTACGTTTCCTTGTTTGCAAGTAGCCATACTGTTGCAAGAACTTTCTTCTCGACAGTAACAGAGCGTTCAGGTGGCAGATGAGGTGCCACCCACTGGCAGAGTGTCTGAAACAAAATAACTCTAGTTTATTCAACAACCACTGAAAGTGAAACATTGTCATTGAAAAATGTGCACAGCAAGGCTGTTTATGCTTGCCATTCCTCACCCAAACATTCTTTTTCCCCTAGACATTTATTTTTAGCTAAAAGTAGTCACAATTAACACTAACTCAGTAACTGAACAAAATGGGAAAATCTGCCAAAACAACTTCAATCTGTGGGCACATGTCCGAATGACTATATTGCTGTGCATTTCCGCTGTTTTTCTGCATTCTGAGAAGTGTAAGAGATTTGGGATATATATCAATCAATCAATATGAGGCTTATATCGCGTGTATTCCGTGGGTACAGTTCTAAGCGCAGGGATTTTTTTGAGACCACATCACCCCCCTACTTCGCTCCTTGCACTGGCTCCCTGTCAACACCCGAATCTCCTACAAACTGTCCACTCTGGTCTACAAGTGTTTCAACGACTCTGCTCCCGAGTACCTTCAATCCTCCCTGGACCTGTACACCCAGCCCTCCGACCGTCCCCTTCAAAAGTAGCAAGCAGTTATTAAAAGCTAATTCAATTCGTTGGGAGAAGAATTATGTGTCAAACGTGACAAAGTGTCAGACGTTATACCTTACGCTGAACAGACAGTAACATATTTTCTTACCGTTACGGCTCGTCGTCTCCATGATTCCAATCGAATCGGTGACCGGAAACGCAATAGAAGCAAAGCTAGTGGTTTCCACGCTTTCGTATCAAATACTCGCGAAACTTCTTTGTGAAAATTGCAAAAATAACAAAATGTGTCAAACGTTATTTTCGGACATTAAACTCCATCGATTTGTTTAGCTGCTAGATACAATAACTTCGCAAATTCTGACTCAAATGCAACACACTGCTTTTATTTCCTCGAATACGAAACTATCGTTTTCATCCAAAATGACGGCTATTCAAAGCACCTGAAGACCGGCGAAAATCGAATCTCTAAACAAGTTGGTCTGCGGACATGAGTCCTTCGAAAAAAAAACGGGTATTTACTGGGCGAGTTTTTCGATAAATTCTGGTTCTAATTACAATTGTTGCACTATCTACAAAGAGTTGCATGCTTAGACTATGAAATACGCAGATTAAATGCAGTGATGCAGATCTGACATGAAAAATCGAAAATTCCCCGAGGGCACCAAAATGTCCAAAATTTTTTGGGGCCATTTCCGGTGTATGTTTGAAACATTTTAATTTTTTATTTCACATTCACAACAACAACAGGCTTCAAAACATTAAAAAAGCATTCATCAAACTCCCTTTTTCAAAGCACAATACATGTAAACATGTTGGGGTAATCCAGTTAATTACACTTGCTTTCCAAACACACATGGGGTCCGAAATGGCACCTTTTGGCAAAGCCTCATATGACTTGGGAGCAGTGCCAACTGCATATTCCCTGTGAGCTGGGACGACATGGCAGCTGCCATCTCTAGTTTTTTGGCGGTGGATGTTTTTTGGTACGGTTGGATGGAGTTAACAGTTCTTGTCTGCGAGTAGTGTTCCACCCGTCGCTCGCACGCTGTGGTTTGTGTATATCTGCGACAATTGACACAGCTCACTCAGCTTTGCCATGAACTTCTTCATAGTATGGACGCCCATGGGTCTGTTTTCATACCATGTTTCGTCATCTCCATGGAACGTGTTGACAGGGAATTGCCAAAGACGCTCACACTTTGGATTGAGCAGAGACAGGTACTTGTTGTAGCTGTACACTGGACAGCTGCTGTCCCCAGTCTCTGGCATGACTCCAGTCACAAGTTCTTCGTCTCCAGCTCTGTGATTCTTGGTAAGTTCATCAAACCGTTGGACCGGCACGGTTGGCCTAGTGGTAAGGCGTCCGCCCCGTGATCGGGAGGTCGTGGGTTCGAACCCCGGCCGGGTCATACCTAAGACTTTAAAATTGGCAATCTAGTGGCTGCTCCGCCTGGCGTCTGGCATTATGGGGTTAGTGCTAGGACTGGTTGGTCCGGTGTCAGAATAATGTGACTGGGTGAGACATTAAACCTGTGCTGCGACTTCTGTCTTGTGTGTGGCGCACGTTAAATGTCAAAGCAGCACCGCCCTGATATGGCCCTTCGTGGTCGGCTGGGCGTTAAGCAAACAAACAAACAAACAAACAAATCAAACCGTTTGATTACGTATTGTTTCCCTGTTGTTTGATCCATCTTCACTTCGAAGCCTAAGGTGTCTTTCGTCATTTTTTCAAAGTTTTCCAGGCCCCGTCTAAAAAAAATAAAACCGGACATCAAACTGAACCTTGTTCAAAAGGCCAGTGGGGGTGTTGGGAGACATGAATTTTGATGCGTACAGGGTTTTTAGATCTTCTTGATTGATGGCAGGTACATGTCGTTTGTTTGCCATGTTGCCAAAAGCACATAGGTGTAGTCTGCTACTGACAGCACCAAAAAGATGTGCTTCCCTTTACTCAGTAACCGGCACGGTTGGCCTAGTGGTAAGGCGTCCGCCCCGTAATCGGGAGGTCGTGGGTTCGAACCCCGGCCGGGGTGATACCAAAGACTTTAAAATTGGCAATCTAGTGGCTGGCCTGGCGTCTGGCATTATGGGGTTAGTGCTAGGACTGGTTGGTCCGGTGTCAGAAACCGCCCTGATATGTCCCTTCGTGGTCGGCTGGGCGTTAAGCAAACAAACAAACGAAACGAAACGGTGTCAGAATAATGTGACTGGGTGAGACATGAAGCCTGTGCTGCGACTTCTGTCTTGTGTGTGGCGCACGTTATATGTCAAAGCAGCACCGCCCTGATATGGCCCTTCGTGGTTGGCTGCATGGGCGTTAAACAAACAAACAAACAAACTTTACTCAGTATTAAACTTACTTGCCATTCTATTTCCCTCCCACTGACAGAATTTGCTTTTTAGCACATTTTACACAGTAAATTGCATGGGAAAAATGTGAAAGAGTGACATTCAGTAGAACAATTCACCCTGATGTTTTTTATATTAATTTTTATTTTGTCGTGGTGATTTTTAATGCGATATACAAAAAGGGTCCCGCCTTGACCGTTATAACATTTAACAGGTCACCTAGAATCAGTCCTGATTGGTCACATAGCCATAAAGGGCACTAGAATGATAATAAACCAACATAGCCTTTGATGCTGTCTTACATAGCCTGTAGTGTTATACCAACATAGCCTTTGATGCTGTCTTACATAGCCTGTAGTGTTATACCAACATAGCCTTTGATGCTGTCTTACATAGCCTGTAGTGTTATACCAACATAGCCTTTGATGCATGCCCTATAGTGTTATACCAACATAGCCTTTGATGCTGTCTTACATAGCCTGTAGTGTTATACCAACATAGCCTTTGATGCATGCCCTATAGTGTTATACCAACATAGCCTTTGATGCTGTCTTACATAGCCTGTAGTGTTATACCAACATAGCCTTTGATGCATGCCCTATAGTGTTATACCAACATAGCCTTTGATGCTGTCTTACATAGCCTGTAGTGTTATACCAACATAGCCTTTGATGCATGCCCTATAGTGTAATACCAACATAGCCTTTGATGCTGTCTTACATAGCCTGTGGTGTTATACCAACATAGCCTTTGATGCATGCCCTATAGTGTTATACCAACATAGCCTTTGATGCTGTCTTACATAGCCTGTAGTGTTATACCAACATAGCCTTTGATGCTGTCTTACATAGCCTGTAGTGTTATACCAACATAGCCTTTGATGCTGTATTACATGCCCTATAGTGTTATACCAACATAGCCTTTGATGCTGTATTATTGCCCTATAGTGTTATACCAACATAGCCTTTGATGCTGTCTTACATAGCCTGTAGTGTTATACCAACATAGCCTTTGATGCTGTATTACATGCCCTATAGTGTTATACCAACATAGCCTTTGATGCTGTCTTACATAGCCTGTAGTGTTATCCCCGAGTACGCTAGTACTAGGGCTCAGCAGACTTTAATTGTGTGTGTGTGTGTGTGTGTCTCGACTTAACAGCTTATTGCTGGGAAACTACTGGGCGCAGCTCGTTCAAAAGTTGATACACTAACTTGATAATAGGTCCGATTGATCGTGTTAAAACTTCATAATGTTACCTGGGACCTAAATGCGAAATAAACCACAAAAAACCGACTTGGCGGTGGGAGGAATTCGCGGTGCAACAGCCAGCCAGGCAGTCTGATAGAACGGTGCAAGGTCTCGGCCAACCAAGACTATGGCATACTCGTAGCAAAGCTGCCGAATGGTACCGTAAACCAAGAATAGTGACGTAATTACGTCACGGTCGAAAGTCTTTGACGTCAATGCCTCCCTGAAGTCTTTTTCTCTCGCGCGGTGTGTGTGTGTGTGTGTGTGTGTTCATTTTGTGCACATGTGTTAGTGTTACTGTTTGTGTGTGTGTGTGTGTGTGTGTGTTTGTGTGTGTGTGTGTGTGTGTGTGCGTGCATGAGTGTACTCGTGTGTGTGTGTGTGTAAGTGTGTGTGTGTGTGTGTGTGTAAGAAAGAAAGAGAGAGGGAGGGAGAGAGAGTGTGTGTGTGTGTGTGTGTGTGTGTGTGTGTGTGTGTGTGTGTGTGTGTGTGTGTGTGTGTCTGAAGAGTACTCGGGTCCAGCGCGAGCGTTTTTTATACCAACATAGCCTTTGATGCTGTATTACATGCCCTATAGTGTTATACCAACATAGCCTTTGATGCTGTCTTACATAGCCTGTAGTGTTATACCAACATAGCCTTTGATGCTGTCGTACATAGCCTGTAGTGTTATACCAACATAGCCTTTGATGCTGTCGTACATAGCCTGTAGTGTTATACCAACATAGCCTTTGATGCTGTCGTACATAGCCTGTAGTGTTATACCAACATAGCCTGTAGTGTTATACCAACATAGCCTGTAGTGTTATACCAACATAGCCTGTGGTATTATACCAACATAGCCTGTAGTGTTATACCAACATAGCCTGTAGTGTTATACCAACATAGCCTGTGGTATTATACCAACATAGCCTGTAGTGTTATACCAACATAGCCTGTAGTGTTATACCAATGTAACCGTGTGTCCCCCCCTTCTCTCAAAACTCAAACAACCAAAACAAGATGACACAGGTTAGATTAACAGATTCTTTAATTTATATTTATTTATTTATATGGGAGATTTATAAATGATTTATGGCCCTTCGTGGTCGGTTGGGCGTTAAGCAAAGAAAGAAAGAAAGATATAAATGATTTTGTTGGGAATGTGTGGGAAATGGGGGTTTACATTCAATAAAAACGTCTTCTATATATCCTACTCTCTAACACTCTACTCTGGGACCCAAATCTAAAAAACTAGTAAAAAAACAACAATCTAAAGAACTAATTAAAAAAAACAATCTAAAGAACTAGTAAAAAAACAACAATCTAAAGAACTAGTAAAAAAACAAACAATCTAAAGAACTAGTAAAAAAAAAACAATCTAAGAAAGAACCCCGTCGCACATGCCGCCCAGCTTGTAAAACACAAAATGCACGCCGTCAGCATATGGACAACAATTTCACACATATCCAAATCTAACTTCTCTAATAAAAAAACCCACATCATTCCTTCTTCAACAACACAATACAAAGTTTTCTCAAACATTCAAATCCCAAGACAGTTTTCTCTAATCATTCAAAACAAGACAGTTTTCTCTAATCATTCAAAACAAGACAGTTTTCTCTAATCATTCAAAACAAGACAGTTTTCTCTAATCATTCAAAACAAGAGTTTTCTCTAATCATTCAAAACAAGACAGTTTTCTCTAATCATTCAAAACAAGACAGTTTTCTCTAATCATTCAAAACAAGACAGTTTTCTCTAATCATTCAAAACAAGACAGTTTTCTCTGATCATTCAAAACAAGACAGTTTTCTCAAACATTTAAAATATACCTCTCACTGCTTACCCAGTTTTTACATCTAGTACGGTATAACCTATGTAAGGAACTTCCAATCCATTTGCCCCCACTACCGGCACAGTTGGCCTAGTGGTAAGGCGTCCGGCCCGTGATCGGGAGGTCGTGGGTTCGAACCCCGGCCGGGTCATACCAAAGACTTTAAAATTAACAACCTAGTGGCTGCTCCGCCTGGCGTCTGGCGTTATGGGGTTAGTGCTAGGACTGGTTGGTCCGGTGTCAGAATAATGTGACTGGGTGAGACATGAAGCCTGTGCTGCGACAGTGTCTTGTGTGTGGCGCACGTTATATGTCAAAGCAGCACCGCCCTGATATGGCCCTTCGTGGTCGGCTGGGCGTTAAGCAAACAAAAAATTTGCCCCCACTAGCCGTACCAGTGTATTGTTTCTTATCTGTTCTTCACTAAAATCCGTCGCAATATAACCCTTCGTGGTTGAAAACGACGTTAAACACCAAATAAAGAAAGAGTCACTAAAATGCTTGTAAAAACAACTTTCACTGATGATTGTGACCTGTGAGCCAGTATCCCACAAAGTTTGCAGTGTCACCCCCCCCCCCCCCCATTTCCACTATAGTAACCAGTCTTTCACCCACCATTTCCACTATAGTAACCAGTCTTTCACCCACCATTTCCACTATAGTAACCAGTCTTTCACCCACCATTTCCACTATAGTAACCAGTCTTTCACCCACCATTTCCACTATAGTAACCAGTCTTTCACCCACCATTTCCACTATAGTAACCAGTCTTTCACCCACCATTGCCACTATAGTAACCAGTCTTTCACCCACCATTTCCACTATAGTAACCAGTCTTTCACCCACCATTTCCACTATAGTAACCAGTCTTTCACCCACCATTTCCACTATAGTAACCAGTCTTTCACCCACCATTCTAGAAAACATGGAGCCCTCCCCGTCCTGCGTATGGCTCCTTACACAGTCGGTTTGTGGTTTAATCCCTTCTGAGTACATGATCTGGCTTGGTGGCCAGGCTTACCGCATCTTAAACAAATGGGTTTTCCGTCTGGTGTGAATCTGTATTTGGGTGGTTGCCCTTCTGAAAATTTAACTGAGTGCCTCAAGCTCTTGTTTCAGTTTTCTTTGGCGACTCGCCATCTTTTGAAATTCTTCACAACAATCTGACTTGCCATGAGTCATGACTGCATTAGCTGTCACGTGTTTTTTTTGTACTGGAGTGCGTATTTCCTCCCATTCTAATGACAATTTTCTCAGTTCGCTAAATGAGACTGACCCGTTCTGCATGTGCCTCCTCAAATCTAAGACTAGCGATCTGTCGTGAATCCTTTCAACGAAATGATCTGCAAGTAAATCTTCTGAAGACACCGCGCGTCTTGATTCCTCCTGTTTAGCTTTCACAGCGTTAAAGCGTGTGAACAAATCATTGGCATACGCCCAGACTGTTTCCCGGCTTCCCTGCCGCCTTTCGGAAAAACAGGCCATGAGAGTTGGTAATGGGCGTTTGTCGCCGAACGCATCCACTAGGATTGCAAATATGTCTTCGACACTGTTGTACGATTGACCACAAGACTTAAGTTTGACCCTGGCTAGGCCTTCTAGATGCTGAGTCACATACCAACAAATGTATCTAATATTTCTTGGTCATAACAGTATGTCACACGCTTTCCTTCTTTGCCACTACTAAAGCAAACGTGTGCAAGATTGTATGTTACACGCTTTGGAGCATGTGCAAGAACGGATTCAAACTCGAAATCGTCCCTCCAAAAGCCCCAAAATGCACACACGACTTTTATTTCTCTTGCTGTTATCGTTTCCTCTCTTTACAAATTCTTCAACGCTGAGAATACTGAAAACGGCATCCCAGACGACTGAACTGTTTCCATACGCGAATTTAGCTGCCCTTGGAAAGTGGCTCGCTCACGAGGCTTGTTAGTCTGAATCTAGAAGGACAGAGTTATGAACATAGATGACAAAGATCCCGGAAAGAACAAACATTTTGCGGATGCAGACACAGACAGACGTCATGAAGATTTGCGATGCTTCAAAAGATACAGACTGTGACGTCATTCACATATACCGAGACGTCATTCATAGTTGTTCGGTCACTTTCGTCAAAAAGTAGATCTCTCCACAATGGCTGCTCCTGTGTTTAGGTTTGTCAAGCCTGAGTACGCAAAACGTGTTTGTTCTCTCCTCTGTTGAAGCTGTGAGACATAAATGCTATTCCGACTTGGTCGTGTGACAGAGTTTTCTTCCACACTCGATTAGCTGATGTCTAACTCAGCCTGATGGCTTCGTTAGACAATCAACGTAATCTCGTGTGGAAGAAAACGTCTGTCACACGACCAAGTCTGAATAGCAGGTAATATTCACTTTCTTAACTGCATTCTCTGCATCATACTAATAAACCAAATATAGTGGGTTTTTTTGACTCACATGCGAAGCAAAAGTGAGTCTATGTACTCACCCGAGTCGTCCGTCCGTCCGTCCCCCCCGTCCGTCCGGCCGGCCGGTGTGACGATTTCATCTTTCCCCTATGTACATCTTTCGATCCCGGTTCTCTGCGCATGCGCGAACAAGATCAGAAATCTCACCACGTGTATACACGAGTTCAGTTTTCTGCCTTGGTTATATTTCGATGCCGGTGTCACTGCGCATGCGTGAGCAAAATAAAGAAATCTCACCTGGTAACATGTCTTAAACTTGTTTTCCGAGCACACATGGAGCTGCTCGCGTTTTAAGAGACAACTACGTTTGCCATTTACAGTTTAAATTGCTATTTTACTGACTATAGTGTCCGGATTTGGTGAAATTGAGCGTCTTATGATTGAAAAACTCGTCCGACATCGGACCTCTCTGATCGGACAAATCTAGGATCTTTCACATGACTAACCGAGAAGTAGTGGAGCAGTTTTCTCAGTACTTAGGTGAACTCGAATTAAATTAACAAATACGTTCACAACAGTCCAAGGCATTATTATATTATTTAATTTTGAGATGTACAGCCTCAGTTTAAAGTTTGTTGATCTTTTCAAACACATTGGCTTGATTTAGTGTTTTTTAAGAAAGCATAGAGCACAGATCTGTATCAGTATGGTCAGGGACCTATATTAGGTCTATGGTATGATTTACTTTATATTTAAAGCTGTCATCATATTAACGACCCCCCCCCCCCCCCCCCATCTCCACATACACTCACACACAGACACACTGTGTTTTTGTTAATAGAAAAATTAGGGTCGTCAAGTTGGCATTTATAATTTTTATTTTATATAAAGTCGAGTGTGACTGTTTTGTGTTATTAGTGCAAACTTTGTTCCCTGGAAGAGTAACCCTTCTTGTAAAGTCTGTGAAATTGAGTGTTGTCATTTTTTACTTCGTATTTTTCGGGAGGTTTCATTTTAGGTTCTAGGCTTGGGATAAAAAGAATTGGTTTGAATTTGGCCACATGGAATTTTTGTCTTGGTCTCAACATTTATACATGACTGTATTATGTATAAGAGCCTGTATGAACAACAAAAACTGGTTCAATGTAAAATCTTAGGTCGTGTCCCTCCTTTATCTTTCTCCCAATTAACAGCTATTTCAATTATCAAGCAGTCCTGAAGCTCCCTTGGGGTCGCCTTCACGCGGCGGGAGTGTTTCAACCAAGCTACCCCACCCCTTTACTTCTCTTCTTTTGTCTTATTTCTGCCTTACCAGTCCTTTCACCTATATTTCCCTCCAAAAAACTCTCCCTACTATTCCCTGCAGTTTTCTGATTCCTTTCTTGTCTTATTTCTACCTGACTGGATCCGTCACCTTTATTTCACTTCCCAAAAGTCTTCTTTTCCACATCCTTATTTCTATGTGGTCTTCTTAAGACCCAGCGTGTTTGCCGTGCGCTGCGACCTGTACCGGTTTGGGCTGGTGACCTGATGATTGAGGGGTTTACTTAGTTGCGACTTTGTAGCGCCAACACATCATTTTGGCCCAGTCTTTATCTAAGACAGGAGGTTGAAAAAGGCTTACCCGCTTCAATCAATCGGCTGGTCAAGTCTGGGTATATGTCTTCAGCATATTGCATCGGACCTTTGGCTAAAGGAGCAAGCGGCGGTAGGAGGGGGCGGCGGTAGTCGGGACAAACACTATGCCAAGTTGTTACCTAATCCGTTTCCGCTTGGAAAGAGTTGACGAACATTATGCCAAGTTGTTACCTAACCCGTTTCCGCTTGGAAAGAGTTAAATCTCCTATTACAGATAGATACCATATGTTTCCTCTTATCGCTGCGTATATCCATCTGTATCCTTGGCGCTCTGGAGTTGGATAACCGCTCCACCTAAGCGTCCCCTTGTTGGGCTCCGTGGTGGGTGGGGATCAGATGCGACGAAGATAAAGGCCCCAAACATGGCCACCTCTTCTTTTTCTTCTTTTTTTTCAAGCACCCGAAACGGAAACAAACGAAGATACTGTGTTGACTCTGACTCTGACGATGAAGTCCGAGTCAGAGCAACAAAGAACAACATCAGCGAGGCCTGGCCCCGTTTCATTGTTGTTGAGACAGCAGATGAGGCACAGCCCATCTCCAAACTTTCGCCTTTTGCGATACAGAAGGTTATTGCAGGAGTATCATCAACGATAGACAACATTAAGAGACTTCGTAATGGTTCTCTACTGATTGAATGTCCTTCAAAAAAGGCATCAGATGGTCTTCTCCGTCTGAATGGTCAGAAATTTGTTGATAGACCGGTCAAGGTCAGTCCTCACAGAGGCCTGAACACCAGCAAAGGAGTCATCCGATGCCGAGAGCTGGAGGGCCTCAGTGAGGCTGAAATAAAAGAAGGTCTAAAGGATCAAGGTGTCATTGATGTGTACCGGGTGTTGATCAGGAAGGGCGATATCAGAGTACCCACCAACACCCTTTTCGTCACTTTTTGTACCCCAACCATCCCTGAGAAAATCAAAGTGGGATTTGTTCTAATAAGAGTGACTCTGTATATTCCATCACCAATGAGATGTTTCCAATGCCAAAGATTTGGACATTCAAAGGCTGGATGTAAACAGAAGGCAGTGTGCGAGAGGTGTGGCGGAGATCCTCACGAAGGTCCCTGCACATCACCACCCACCTGCACAAACTGTAAGGGAAACCATTCCCCGTCCTCCAGAGAATGTCCAAAATACAAGTTTGAACAGGCCATTCAAAAAACAAAAACGGAGAAAAAGATGTCTTTCTCAGACGCCAGGAAGGAGGTTGAAAAAACGAATGTTTTTTCCTTCCAGAAAAGTTTTGCGGCAGCAGTCAGTCAAAGACCTGCAACAAAGTCAACACCCACCCAGACCAGTATTTCATATAGGTCTGTGGGTGTCCAGGCAGGCCCGTCTATGTTGAAAAGGACAGAGCCCACAAGAAACAAAAGTATTTGTACACAGACAGATGAAAGCACAGGTGGGGCTATCCCCACTGGAGACTCTATGGGGTCTCCTGGTGAGGTTTGCTTCACCGCCCCAACTGGAGACCCTGTGGGGGCTCCTGGTGAGGTTCGCTTCACCACCCCAATTGAGGACCCTATGGGGTCTCCTGGTGAGGTTCGCTTCACCACCCCAACCCAGAAGCCCGTTCACAGGGCAACTCACAGGAAGGGGGCCGTCGAGGTTGTGGAGGTAGTGGACCTCACTCAATCCACACCACGAACACCTCCGGACAAGGGAAAAGTTACTCTGCCCCAAAGATCGCCTCGCACCCCAAAAATGGAGAAAAATCCCATCACACTATACAATCATTTTGGGAGTTTATCCGACGAAGAGGGTATGGAGGCAGAAAATTCTTAAAACTAAACAAACATAGCCAATTTTATTCAATGGAATTGTAGAGGGGTCCAAGCTAACTATGAAGAATTATGTCTACTTTTACACAAATTTCATCCTGTTGCTACAGCATTACAGGAAACAATGCTGAAACCAAACAAAGATTTTAATGTATCTGGATACAATGTTTTTAGAAACCATTCAGACAATAACACGTCTGGGGGAGTTGCTCTTTTGATTAAGAAAAGTGTACTTTGTAGTGAGATCAACCTATGTACAGTCGAACCCACTTAAAACGAACACGCTAGTTACGAATTTTGACTTATAACGAATTAGTTTTAAGTTCCCAACTGAATACCTCTTTCTTCATGCTTAAAAAAAATGCTTAAAACGAATTCTTTATAACGAATTTACGCTTATAACGAGCACTTTTTGGATTCCCAAGCATGCATAATGTCTGTAATTTACTCACGCTTATGACGAAATCTTTAAACTCGTCCCGAGATCGACATATCATGGGAATTTGAGAAGTTTGAATACACGTGTGTCAAAGTCTTCCCTTGCGTCGACTGCTTGAACCATTGCTCAACCGATCACTGAATAAAGTTAAACTGATTACACTGTACTCACAAAACAATTTCAAATTTAGAATCAAAGTGATTGATAGCTCAGACACTGAACATGAATGACTGACTGACGTTTATTTCCTTCGCGAATACCAAAAACGAAACATCGAACGGAAGCCATTTCCAAAAAATATAGATGCCAGAGTGGTTTCCCTTGGACAAGGGAAACCACACTCTCAACGTTTGCGTTCGCCGGTTCGCGATAGTTTATCAGTCAGTCAGTGCTTTCGATTTGGATTTGAACATCATGTTGCAACAAAACAAAACAAAAACTAAATTGGCCAAGGTTTGCTACCCGTCGCCAAGGTAAGTGATTCCGGACAAATGATAGGAACACCGCGAATGTGGACAGTGTCAGTGTGTGCGCGTGTGTGTGACCAAAAACGTAACAACTGGATGAAACATCTGTGTGCTCACTCTCACTCAAACTCAACAATCATCATTCAACATGAGACACACATGAACATGTACCTGAATATGTCACTTTATTGTCTAAACGTGAAGCAGCATGAAAGTTGCGAAAGAAACAAATTGAAACACCATAAAATGTACAAGACTTAAAAAAATTAAAAAAAATAAAAAATCGATCAATTTTCTTAATACGAATTTTGGTTAAGACGAACTTTTTTTCCGATCCCCAGTGATTCGTCTTAAGCGAGTTCGACTGTACAAACATTCAAGCTGTCGCAGCACGAGTGACATTAGATAAAACCATCACTCTCTGCAGTGTATATCTGTCACCATCAAAATGTTACACGAAGCACGATCTTGAAAATCTTATTGATCAGCTCCCAGCTCCCTTTGTTTTAATGGGAGATTTTAACGCTCATTCCCCTTTATGGGGCAGCAACTCTCTAAGTACGAGAGGACGAATTCTAGAAGATTTTTTAGACAATCGTAATCTATGCGTTTTAAACGATGGAGTACCAACCTATCTCCATCCAGCAACAGGATGCAAGTCCATACTAGATCTAGTTATTTGCGACACCTCTCTTGTTCTAGACTTTGAATTTAAAGTCTATGATGACACATGTGGTAGCGATCATTTCCCTATCTTGATGTCTCAAATAGATGGATTGGAAGAAGCTTCCCCCCAGAGATGGAACCTGAACAAGGCAAACTGGCTGTCTTTTACTGCCGAATGTTCTGTCCAACTCACAGAAGACACTGTCTTTGATGGAAGTGACGACCCATCATCTATTTTTACAAACACTCTACAAGACATTGCCACTGAGTACATCCCAAAAACATCTTCAAACAACCGCATTAAAGTGCCATGGTTTAATCAAGAATGCCAAGAAGCCCGATCTGAGCGAAAGAGAAGTCTACACAGGTTCTACAGATGCCCGACCCTTAGCAAGAAGTTGACTTTCTTCAGATTTCGCGCTAAGAGTCGCACTGTCATAAAACATTCTAAAAGAACATCCTGGAGGTCTTTTTGCTCAAACTTAAACTCTAAGGTATCATCAAGTAAAGTTTGGAATGCTATTCGTAAAATCAAAGGGAAAAAAGGATCTGCATCAATTAACCACCTTGTGGTAAATGGATCCCTTATAACCCAAAAGAATGAAGTAGCAAACGTTCTGGCTTCAACAATGGAAAAAAACTCATCAACAGAAAATTACTGCACAGATTTTCAAAAAATCAAAGCCACCCAAGAACGTAAACCCATAAACTTCTCATCTCAGAATGAGGAGAACTACAACAAGTTGTTCAGTATAACTGAACTCAAACAAGCCTTACAAAAGTGCAACAACTCAGCAACGGGGCTGGACGGAATACATTATCAGTTCCTCACACACCTACCAGAAAGTTGTCTTCTGGTCTTGCTGAAGGTTTTTAACCACATATGGGAGAGTGGATCCTTTCCACCTTCATGGCAAGAAGCGATGATTGTCCCCATTCCAAAACCAGGTAAAGATCATACAAACCCCAGCAATTACCGTCCGATAGCCTTGACCAGCTGTCTGTGTAAAACCATGGAGAGATTGGTCAACGCTAGGATGGTGTGGTACCTAGAAAAACAAAACCTCTTAAGTGATGTGCAATGTGGCTTCCGAAAGGGACACAGCACCACTGATCATTTGGTACGTTTTGAGACCTTCGTTCGAGAGGCCTTTGCGAGATCTGAACATGTACTAGCTATATTTTTTGATCTCGAGAAGGCTTACGACACGACCTGGAAACACGGTATTTTAGCTGATTTGCATGAAATGGGTTTCCGTGGACGTCTCCCTGTTTTTGTGGAAGGATTTTTAAGTAATCGATTGTTTACAGTACGGGTCGGTCCCAACCTATCAGAGTTCTGTCAACAAGAGATGGGTGTTCCTCAAGGAAGCATTCTATCACCCATGTTGTTCAACATCAAAATCAATAACATAGTAAAGGCAGTACTGAAAGGATCCGAGTCATCCTTGTTTGTTGATGACTTTGCACTTTGTGTGCGTGGTAAATCCCTACATAGAGTGGAAAGGCAGCTTCAATTATGTATCGACAAGGTGCAAAAATGGGTAACAGAGAACGGTTTCAAATTTTCCACCAGCAAAACTGTCTGTATGCATCTTTGCAAACAAAGGGGAGCCATGCCAGAACCCTCTCTGGTCCTGAATGGTAATCCTGTCAAGGTTGTTGAAGAATTTAAATTCCTAGGACTGACCTTTGACCGTCGACTAACATTCCTTAAACATATCCAGTATCTGAGAACATCATGTCTGAAAGCTCTGGATGTATTGAAAGTGGTTTCTCATACGGACTGGGGTGCTGACCGCACAGTCCTACTCAGACTTTACCGTGCTTTAATCCGATCCAAGTTGGACTATGGTTGTGTCGTCTATGGTGGAGCCGCAAAATCCAACCTAAGGCTATTAGACACAATACACCACCAGGGTATACGTCTTTGTCTGGGAGCTTTCAGGACGTCTCCAGTACAGTCCTTATATGTTGAGGCCAGAGAACCCTCTCTGAGGCTGCGACGCCTGAAACTCACCCTAAATTATGTGTTGAAACTGAAAGCTATGCCTACAAATCCAGCCTACCAATGCGTATTTCAACCACAATGCCCTGAATTTTTTGAAAGTCACCCAAATGATCGAGCACCTCTGTCTTCTCGGATTCAGTCACATCTGGCCGAATCAAAGATAAAACTCGATCATGTTAGTGAAAATCGATGGACAGAAACACCTCCATGGACATTGCCAGATCCAGTTGTTCGACTCGATCTGACAAGGTTAAAGAAGTCAGAGACAAATGATTTGATTTTTAAACAGTGTTTTAGCCAGTTCTGTACCGAGTTTCCTTCCCATCAACGAATATACACTGATGGGTCCAAAGCTGAAAGTAAAGTGGCATCAGCTTCTGTCACTGGTCCTAAACTCGATAGGGCCTTTTCGGCCCGTCTTCCGGATGACAGTTCTGTATTTTCTGCAGAGTTGAAAGCTTTACAGCTAGCTCTGAAACAGGTATATCAGTCAAAAAAGAAAGACTTCCTGATTCTGTCGGATTCCCTATCGGCTCTTACCGCCGTGAAAAGAACTCAGCTAGATCACCCACTGTTGGTCGAAATCCAAGAGCTACATGCATCTCTGATTGAAGAAGGCAAAAGGATTGTGTTTGCATGGGTGCCATCCCATGTTGGAATTAGAGGCAACTCTGCAGCTGATCAAGCTGCTAAAGAAGCCAGAGAAAGACTCATCACTGACAAACACACAAAGCATTCAGATTTCAGAACTCGCACCAACATGTACATAAAGTACCTATGGCAGAGTGAATGGGACGAATGTGAAGAAAATAAACTTCATAAGATCGTTCCCCAGCTGTCGGACAGCCTACCCCAATGTCGCCTCAACAGGAAAGAAGAGACAGTTCTCTGTCGCTTACACATTGGGCACAGTCACATTACACATTCGTATCTGCTGAAAGGTGAAGATCCACCATACTGTTTTGGATGTGACGAACCATGGACATTAGAACATGTTCTCACAAAATGCGTAGACGTTCAAGAATTTCGAGACAAACACTACAATGCGGAAACACTGAAGGTTTTATTCCGGGATGTTCCCCCGGACAAGATTTTTAACTTTTTAAAAGAGATCAAGATTTTTTACAAGATTTAAAGTACCAGAAGTGAAAATGATTAATTTTTAGAACCTTCTTTTACAGTGATAGATTTGAATGTAAATAGTCTGAAACGTAGAACTTGCCATATGAAGGGAAAGGAAAATAACTGCATCGGTCTCGAATAGCAGCTAGCATCTGCTGAAGAGACATTAAACCCCAAAAACCAAACCAACCAAACCAAACCAGCAGTCCTGAACCTGTTTTTTCTGTTCTTTGTTGTGCATGTAACTAAACATACTATATTTGTTATAGACCGAGGACAAAACATTTGTCTTGTAAATGTGTTTGAGAATGTTCCAAAATACATAAATTGTGCCAATAAATTAACTTTTCAGGATTTGGGTATCCAGTTTTGGAGCATTAGCAGTCTGCTGTTATGGACTTTTGTATGTCTTGATTTCGATTGAGATGCAGTTGGATTGATGCCAATGTAAAACGACATTCAAAGCGGATAGTATATGATACTAGTAATATTTATTTGGTTGTGGAGTAATGATGGTCGATATGATACATACATTTGTGTTAAACCTTGGTGTATTTCATCAACATCATATGTTAACCTTCATCAAAATGGTCTTCATTTATTCTGCCTTATTGAAGGTTAACATTTCCAGTACGAGACAAAGAAGGATCCAGGTGCAATGTTTGATCTGCTTGTTGTAATTTCATGTTCATATTTAATAAATATATGATTACCAACTCCAATCATGACACTTTTTCACATTTAAAATGGTTTTTTTGGGTGTCATTGTATAAAACGCTTGTTTGTCTGTGTACAGTAGTCCCTTCCATTTCCGGCCCTTTCGTGGGCGTGAACCTACCCGGAGCGGCCAGCTTTCCCATGACTAATGAGTTTTCCTTCTATAATTGACTCTTAATGGCCGTTAACCTGTCTGACGCGGTCAACGGTCACTGATTTTTGCCCTAAGGTGCCCCTCTTACTCGACAGGAGCGGCCACTTAACGGCCACTTGTCACTTTCGCGGGCGAGCGCCTGTGGTGTGTGTGTGTGTGTGTGTGTGTGTGTGTGTGTGTGTTGTGTGCACAGACGGCACAGCACGAGCAGACGACATGAATACTTACGCATGCGCAAACTGTAAATACAGACATGCGCATACATGTACATTTACGGCAGTCACTTCCGGATCGATCACAGCTGATGTGAGTTTGAAACACTTGTTTATCTGACACTCAAATACATATATAATAATCCAAACAATACACATAGAAACATACAAAACAATAGCTTAGCCAGGACGATCGAGTTAAACACGCAAATAATTAAGATGTATAAACGAAAGCAAAACTAACAGAGACAATGAATCGGCGGCTCGTGGATGATCGCTTTCTTTTCTTCATGAAAACTTGATCGTGTTTTTTGGGTTTTTTTGGAGGAGGAGGGGGCCTGTAATGAACGGCCACCTGATATTTGCGGTCACCTTTGCAATGACTAATGGGTGACCGGATATGGCAGGTACTACTGTAGTGTGGATTACAAGGATGCCATTAAACTGATAAGCAAAAGGTTCAGAGGACAGCAGCCACCTTCCCAATGACCTGTGTATATTCCTTTGATAGTGCATGCAGCTGAAATAATAATCTGTACATTAATTTGAGACCTTGTATGGGAAGGGAGTGTGAATGGGTCTATCTCATGAATAAAATATGAGTAATATACCTGTACAAATAAACGATAGAGAGAGGGATTAGTCGCATAAGGCGAAAATACAACATTAAGTAAGCTGTCGTATTCACAGAATGAAACTGTATGCACTGCATTTTTTTCACCAAGACCGTATACTCAGCCTTGTCAGTCCACCGCTCGTGGCAAAGGCAGTAAAATTGACTAGCCAGAACAGCACTGAGCAGGATAAGCACGCTTTTCTGTATCCCTGTTCTTTTTAACTTTCTGAGCTTGTTTTTAATTCAAATATATCATCTATTTATATGTTTTTGGAATCAGGAACCGACAAGGAATGAGATGAAATTATTTTTAAATTGATTCCAAAATATTTGTGCAGCAGGATAAGCATGTTTTTTTGTAACCCTGTTCTTTTTTTTAATTTTTTTTAAAAACTTTTTGAGCTTGTTTTTAATTCAAATATATCATATCTATTTATATGTTTTTGGAATCGGGAACCGACAAGGAATGAGATGAAATTATATTTAAATTTATTCTAAAATATTTATGGATCGTTTAATAAAAAAATTAATTTTAATTACAATTTTCAGATTTTTAATTTCCAACCTCATTATTTTGCCAAAATGTCCATCTATATGATTAAAAAATGAGGGCGTGACAGTGCTGCCACAAAAAGACAGACATGGTGTCATCAAAGACATTTATCGACAAAATGGAAAAAAAACGTCTGAGGATATCATACCCAGGAACTCATGTAAAATTGTATGAAGATTGGTCCAGTAGTTTCCTCTGAATTGCTCTACACACACACACACACACACACACACACACCAAGACCCTCGTTACGATTCCCTGTCTATGTTAAAACATTACCACCTCCGGGACAACCGGTGCCTGGCCTGTCTGAAAACATCGTGAGGGATTTTGCAGCCTGCGCAGTGGAGATAAAGAGGGAAACATGTTCTCTGATCATCCCACTGCAAGCAGGATGTGTTGGAACTGTCTCTGATCACCCCACGGCAAGCAGGATGTGTTGGAACTGTCTCTGATCACCCCACGGCAAGCAGGATGTGTTGGAACTGTCTCTGATCATCCCACGGCAAGCAGGATGTGTTGGAACTGTCTCTGATCATCCCACGGCAAGCAGGATGTGTTGGAACTGTCTCTGATCATCCCACGGCAAGCAGGATGTGTTGGAACTGTCTCTGATCACCCCACGGCAAGCAGGATGTGTTGGAACTGTCTCTGATCATCCCACGGCAAGCAGGATGTGTTGGAACTGTCTCTGATCACCCCACGGCAAGCAGGATGTGTTGGAACTGTCTCTGATCATCCCACGGCAAGCAGGATGTGTTGGAACTGTCTCTGATCATCCCACGGCAAGCAGGATGTGTTGGAACTGTCTCTGATCACCCCACGGCAAGCAGGATGTGTTGGAACTGTCTCTGATCATCCCACGGCAAGCAGGATGTGTTGGAACTGTCTCTGATCACCCCACGGCAAGCAGGATGTGTTGGAACTGTCTCTGATCATCCCACGGCAAGCAGGATGTGTTGGAACTGTCTCTGATCATCCCACGGCAAGCAGGATGTGTTGGAACGCTCCCATGGGGTCGCCTTCACGCGGCGGGAGTGTTTCCACCAAGCTACCCCACCCCTTTACTTCTCTTCTTTTGTCTTATTTCTGCCTTACCAGTCCTTTCACCTATATTTCCTTCCAAAAAACTCTCCCTACTATTCCCTGCAGTTTTCTGATTCCTTTCTTGTCTTATTTCTACCTGACTGGATCCGTCACCTTTATTTCACTTCCCAAAAGTCTTCTTTTCCACATCCTTATTTCTCTGTGGTCTTCTTAAGACCCAGCGTGTTTGCCGTGCGCTGCGACCTGTACCGGTTTGGGCTGGTGACCTGATGATTGAGGGGTTTACTTAGTTGCGACTTTGTAGCGCCAACACATCATTTTGGCCCAGTCTTTATCTAAGACAGGAGGTTGAAAAAGGCTTACCCGCTTCAATCAATCGGCTGGTCAAGTCTGGGTATATGTCTTGAGCATATTGCATCGGACCTTTGGCTAAAGGAGCAAGCGGCGGTAGGAGGGGGCGGCGGTAGTCGGGACAAACACTATGCCAAGTTGTTACCTAATCCGTTTCCGCTTGGAAAGAGTTGACGAACATTATGCCAAGTTGTTACCTAACCCGTTTCCGCTTGGAAAGAGTTAAATCTCCTATTACAGATTGATACCATATGTTTCCTCTTATCGCTGCGTATATCCATCTGTATCCTTGGCGCTCTGGAGTTGGATAACCGCTCCACCTAAGCGTCCCCTTGTTGGGCTCCGTGGTGGGTGGGGATCAGATGCGACGAAGATAAAGGCCTCAAACATGGCCACCTCTTCTTTTTCTTCTTTTTTTTCAAGCACCCGAAACGGAAACAAACGAAGATACTGCGTTGACTCTGACTCTGACGATGAAGTCCGAGTCAGAGCAACAAAGAACAACATCAGCGAGGCCTGGCCCCGTTTCATTGTTGTTGAGACTGCAGATGAGGCACAGCCCATCTCCAAACTTTCGCCTTTTGCGATACAGAAGGTTATTGCAGGAGTATCATCAACGATAGACAACATTAAGAGGCTTCGTAATGGTTCTCTACTGATTGAATGTCCTTCAAAAAAGGCATCAGATGGTCTTCTCCGTCTGAATGGTCAGAAATTTGTTGATAGACCGGTCAAGGTCAGTCCTCACAGAGGCCTGAACACCAGCAAAGGAGTCATCCGATGCCGAGAGCTGGAGGGCCTCAGTGAGGCTGAAATAAAAGAAGGTCTAAAGGATCAAGGTGTCATTGATGTGTACCGGGTGTTGATCAGGAAGGGCGATATCAGAGTACCCACCAACACCCTTTTCGTCACTTTTTGTACCCCAACCATCCCTGAGAAAATAAAAGTGGGATTTGTTCAAATAAGAGTGACTTTGTATATTCCATCACCAATGAGATGTTTCCAATGCCAAAGATTTGGACATTCAAAGGCTGGATGTAAACAGAAGGCAGTGTGCGAGAGGTGTGGCGGAGATCCTCACGAAGGTCCCTGCACATCACCACCCACCTGCACAAACTGTAAGGGAAACCATTCCCCGTCCTCCAGAGAATGTCCAAAATACAAGTTTGAACAGGCCATTCAAAAAACAAAAACGGAGAAAAAGATGTCTTTCTCAGACGCCAGGAAGGAGGTTGAAAAAACGAATGTTTTTTCCTTCCAGAAAAGTTTTGCGGCAGCAGTCAGTCAAAGACCTGCAACAAAGTCAACACCCACCCAGACCAGTATTTCATATAGGTCTGTGGGTGTCCAGGCAGGCCCGTCCATGTTGAAAAGGACAGAGCCCACAAGAAACAAAAGTATTTGTACACAGACAGATGAAAGCACAGGTGGGGCTATCCCCACTGGAGACTCTATGGGGTCTCCTGGTGAGGTTTGCTTCACCGCCCCAACTGGAGACCCTGTGGGGGCTCCTGGTGAGGTTCGCTTCACCACCCCAATTGAGGACCCTATGGGGTCTCCTGGTGAGGTTCGCTTCACCACCCCAACCCAGAAGCCCGTTCACAGGGCAACTCACAGGAAGGGGGCCGTCGAGGTAGTGGAGGTAGTGGACCTTACTCAATCCACACCACGAACACCTCCGGACAAGGGAAAAGTTACTCTGCCCCAAAGATCGCCTCGCACCCCAAAAATGGAGAAAAATCCCATCACACTATACAATCATTTTGGGAGTTTATCCGACGAAGAGGGTATGGAGGCAGAAATTTCTTAAAACTAAACAAACATAGCCAATTTTATTCAATGGAATTGTAGAGGGGTCCAAGCTAACTATGAAGAATTATGTCTACTTTTACACAAATTTCATCCTGTTGCTACAGCATTACAGGAAACAATGCTGAAACCAAACAAAGATTTTAATGTATCTGGATACAATGTTTTTAGAAACCATTCAGACAATAACACGTCTGGGGGAGTTGCTCTTTTGATTAAGAAAAGTGTACTTTGTAGTGAGATCAACCTATGTACAAACATTCAAGCCGTCGCAGCACGAGTGACATTAGATAAAACCATCACTCTCTGCAGTGTATATCTGTCACCATCCAAATGTTACACGAAGCACGATCTTGAAAATCTTATTGATCAGCTTCCAGCTCCCTTTGTTTTAATGGGAGATTTTAACGCTCATTCCCCTTTATGGGGCAGCAACTCTCTAAGTACGAGAGGACGAATTCTAGAAGATTTTTTAGACAATCGTAATCTATGCGTTTTAAACGATGGAGTACCAACATATCTCCATCCAGCAACAGGATGCAAGTCCATACTAGATCTAGTTATTTGCGACACCTCTCTTGTTCTAGACTTTGAATTTAAAGTCTATGATGACACATGTGGTAGCGATCATTTCCCTATCTTGATGTCTCAAATAGATGGATTGGAAGAAGCTTCCCCCCAGAGATGGAACCTGAACAAGGCAAACTGGCTGTCTTTTACTGCCGAATGTTCTGTCCAACTCACAGAAGACACTGTCTTTGAAGGAAGTGACGACCCATCATCTATTTTTACAAACACTCTACAAGACATTGCCACTGAGTACATCCCAAAAACATCTTCAAACAA